>NC_057808.1:113314749-113554203 GCF_018294505.1 Triticum aestivum
GGGCCACCTCGGGGAAACTCGAGGTCTGGTTTTACTCGTAGCTTGACTTATCCGGTGTGCCCTGAGAACGAGATATGTGCAGCTCCTATCGGGATTTGTCGGCACATTCGGGCGGCTTTGCTGGTCTTGTTTTACCATTGTCGAAATGTCTTGTAAACCGGGATTCCGAGACTGATCGGGTCTTTCCGGGAGAAGGTTTATCCTTCGTTGACCGTGAGAGCTTATGATGGGCTAAGTTGGGACACCCCTGCAGGGTATTATCTTTCGAAAGCCGTGCCCGCAGTTATGAGGTAGATGGGAATTTGTTAATGTCTGGTTGTAGAGAACATGTCACTTGACCCAATTAAAATGCATCAACTGTGTGTGTAGCCGTGATGGTCTCTTCTCGGCGGAGTCCGGGAAGTGAACACGGTTTGAGTTATGCATGACGTAAGTAGGAGTTCAGGATCACTTCCTGGTCATTGCTAGATGACGACCGCTCCGTTGCTTCTCTTCTCGCTCTCAGTTGCGTATGTTAGCCACCATATATGCTTATTGCCTGCTGCAGCTCCACCTCATTACACCTTCCTTTCCTATAAGCTTAAATAGTCTTGATCTCGCGGGTGTGAGATTGCTCAGTCCTCGTGACTCACAGATTCTACCAAAACAGTTGCAGGTGCCGACGATGCCAGTGCAGATGATACAGAACCCAGTGTTGCCTGTATTTTTGGATATCCCAGAGTACCCGTGTGATCATCCTATGGACCGCCACCCAGACTCAAAGGGATCATAAGATTATTCAGGCTAGAAACTTCCGTGTGCAGCCACAAGCCATTATGGGCTCTGGCATAGTTGAGTATGTTGTATGAGCTCTTGAAGAGGTGGACTAGCAGATGTAGGGGGATTGTAGGTGTAACGGTCTGCCCGGAGTAGAGAGTAAATGCTTCTGAAAGACTGTGTCTCGATCATCCGTTTCTCAAACACCAAGTAGTGCGAGAAATCCAACGGAGGAGATCGAGTCTTGTGGGGAAAAGTGCACAAACCTCTGCAGAGTGTACAAACTAATCATGATTAGCCGTGTCCCCGGTTATGGACAACTTGAGTATCTAGTACTTGGATTATCATGTGAATCTCATCATGTTCCTTTAATTAATCCTGTTGGGTTAATAATGATACTTAATTGGGATTGAGATGCTGTCAACCATCTCAATGTTTAACAACCACCATGATAGTCAAATAAAATTTATTCCTTTGCAGTAGGGAAAAATTGGCTTTTCGCAAAAACATTATAACCATAGAGCTTTTCCACCAGCCATATATGCATGTAGTGATAGCCTTTGTTCATCATTTCTCTATGGTGTGAATTTGCCAGCATATTCCATGTGCTGACCCGTTTTCGGGCTGCAACGTTTCATGTTGCAGGATATCTTACGACGAGTAAGTGATACGTTAGGGTTACGATTTCTACACTCAACTTTGCCGTTGGTGTTGATGGGAATCCACAACCTTGTTACTTCCGCTATTTGGATTGAGGTAATAGTATTTACGTTACTTTATACATGTGATTTACCTCTGTTATAAACCCTCGAGTACTGTGTGTGTCAGCATACCGATCCAGGGATGACACTTAAGCACAGAGACTTGATCCATTCGGGTCAGGTCGCTACAAGATGGTATCAGAGCACATGCTGACTGTAGGACGTGACCCTAGAAACTGGCAAGCCCATAGGAAGGATTTTCCCTAAAACTTTCCTTTTCGAAAAGATCTTTTACCTCTCTCCTTTTCTGAGTCTTATTCAAATATGCCCTTTTAGTGAGACCATACCCCTTTCCCCTTTTGACCACACGAAGATTCGACTAATGAGACCACTCCAAGAAGGACAAAATATCGGACAACCAAGACCACTTCGGAATGAAGAGTATTTTATCGAGCATTGTTATAATTGGAACTACAACGGTTAAAGACTCTGAAGATTAGGAGAATTTGAAGGCTCTGAAGAATTTCCAGATTGGTATACGAAGGCTACCCTTATGGAACTTGGCAGACTATGGAAGCCATCAATACCCGAGACCAAGGTGTACCGGAGAAAGACCGGAACATGGAGCATTAAAACTCAAAGTTTTTGTTAAGAAAACCCAAAGACAAGAGATATCAGTTATGGAATGAAAGCTCATGGCAGTAACATGGGCATAGACACGGCTGACCATGGTGTTATTACCCGTCTATGCTATTGTCACCGTGCGGAGTTAAGCATGCAGATGCATGGAAGGATTGGATGGTAGAAGGCTGATGGAGCACCTATCAGCAAGATGAAGTTTTAACTTTAGACCGGTGTATCACCAGGATCTGGAGTATTACATCAAGAAGTTAAGATGGACCTGCAGGAAATAGTATTTGATAAGGAAGCGTTTCGTGAAGAACTCAGGACGCAGAAGCTGAAAGTAGCCAAGCTAGAGGAGCAAAACCTTGAGACATCAAAGATTCGTCAGGAACTGAAGGACAGTAGGATCATGGTTCATGTCAAGGATGTTGAAACCCAGAAGTTTGGAACGCAACTCCAGAAATATAAAGGACGTCACGAGAGACTTCGCATCAACAGAGATGATCTGGCAAAAGAACTTCAGAAAGACAAGCATGATCGGAAGAAGCCATCGGAGACATGAACAAGACTTCAAGAGTTTGGCGACTTTGAAGATTTTTGACCTCTAGAAGACCCAACCCCTGTTATATGCCTACGTTAGATGCGACGTTTGTGAGCTGTCATTTGTTTGATGTTTTTCCGACAGCCACGATAAAAATCTGTCTTTTCAAAATTTTGTTTGTATTGTGTGCATCCCTCTCGACCTCTCTTATCTCACTCCAAACCCATGGACCCAATAGAGGATGAATGGAGATGAGCTTGTATTTTCTGGACCGATGAGTCAATTGGAGACAGACCGATGGATTCAGAACATGGAGGATCACATGAAGAATAACCCTATAGTCGGAAAGGATATGACCCGGCATGCTCTTCAATGTTTTGAAAGAGGTGCTGCTACTTGGTGGAGGATGTACCAAACCATCAATGGATGGCAAGGAGTAACCACTTGGAAAGAATTTAAGTGGACTCTACAAAGATCTCGTCTTGTGTCCCAGAAATTGAAGCCCTATGGAAAGGATATGAAGAAACCTTGTGCATACAAGCCTTGTGGAGAAATAGGACACAACCATAAGGAACACAAGGATGAATGCCCAAATTGTGAAGGAAGTCACCCAGTTGAAGAATGCCCAACTAGGCAGATCACTTGTTTCTTGTGTGAAGGGACTACCCACTACCCTTCTCAGTGTCACATCTACCCCATGGTACAAAGGACCATCCAGCAGAAGAAAGAAGCAATGAAAAGAGCCCTCATGGAAATTTTAGAGGAATCTGTGATGAAGGAAGAGGTGGAGGACACACCCAAAGAAGAACCAATTAAACCCTGCACCAAGTCATGCTATTCATGTGGAGAAGAAGGACACATCTCCCAAAATTGTCTGAATGGGGATTTAGTAGAATTCCCGACAGAGGAAGTAGAGTATGACCCACAGGAAATAGAAGCCCTGATTGGAACGGAAAAGTCCAGGAAGAGAAGTAGATTGGATCCCAGGAACAACCCAATTTCTACAAAGAAAGACCTGAGTCATATCACATGTTTCAGGTGCAAAAATTCAGGACACTACTTCAATGATTGCCCAAAAGGGAAGATGAGGACCCCAGGAGGCTATATAATCACAAGGAAACCTCGAGATATGTCAGAAGTAATATGTTTCCGTTGTGATGAAGCAGGGCACTTTGCCAGAGAATGCCCCAAGGAGACGGAGACTTGTGATAAATAGTTGAGTGCAACGAGAAAAATAGTAGTAGTAGTGTGGACATTTCTTTTATTTGTGAGGTGTCGGGTTGAGGCATGTAATGGAATGCAGGAGATTGTAATAATTTGAGAATCAATAAAGTTAGCATCATTGGTATTGATTTGGATTCTATGAGTTGTTACTCTATGAAGAAAGATTTTGACCATTTTCGAGGATATGAGAAATATGGTCTATGGAAGATTGTGCATTTTAAAGGTGGTAGTACCCTGTGAGGAAACTTGACCCTTGGAAAAAGGTAATGATATTCCACGAAGTGGATTTCGAACAAAATAAGTATGAGTTTTATCTCGATATGTTGGATACCCCAAGAATATGAGGGTATGGAGTATTATTGGATGTAAAGGAGGTAGTCTATGAAATTGGAGACAGAGCATGTCTTCGTGTGTCCCCTCTGCGAGGAGTTAAACTATTTGGAGTTAAGGGAAAGTTAGCCCCGAGATTTGTAGGACCATACCGAGTTTTGGAGCGTATGGGAGAAGTGGCCAACAAGCTGGAGTCACCCGAAGGACTGTCAGGAGCTCATGATGTGTTTCACGTTTCCCAGTTGAAGAAGTGCCATGCAGAGATGGCCAATATTCCCCTGTAAGGACGCTTGACCCTGGAAAGGATAATGATGTTCCACGAAGTGGAGTATGGACTTCATAAGTATAAGTTTTTTTTCTCGGTATGTGGGATATTCCCCGAGGATGAAGAGATGAAGTACTATTGGATATAAAGGAGGTATGATGTTGGAAATATGTATCAATGGAAATTCCATGATGAGTCTGAGTAATCATGTCCTAGTTTGGTGCCAATAGAAGGAAGGAAGACAGTACAATTGGATGGATTTAAGAATACCAGGAAGTTGGATGTTGGATTAAGGATCAGTTGCCCGATGATGAGTTCAAGGTTTACAAGTGATGAGATGGGCCATAACCCACAGGCCCCAGGACCTGCCAAGAAGCAAGCACATTCTTGCTGAAGGAAAAACCCTGGAAGAAGTTACGATTTTATCGACAAACGATCTTATAGGAGTTACGCAAAACCTGAGGGTTGGGAAGGAACGATAGATGTTTGTTTGGCTTGCAGAATCCATGGATTTATCCGAACTTGGTTCGTCGACAAGACAAATTCTGCAATGCTTGCGAGGATGACCGAGTGTTAGAATGCGAGATTCGCTAAACCATATACAAGGTAATGATTTGGGTGCGGGATGGATTGATCACCATACCGACTTACCCTTATTGTTCGCTTTGCTATATGGGATGGTAAATCTGAGTGACCTGCCTATAGTAGAGAGATGACGGTATTAACCTTGCTTGAACCTTAGAATGGTATAAGAATGTTTCCCTTGTACACGGCAGTTGTTGCCAATCGTAGGTTATACGGTGAGGATCAACCAGACCCATTTCCTGCAGGAGAAACCATAAATCGTTGACCACCATGAGATATCGATAGTTGTTTAGTTTTGGCGCCAGACCCGTCAGCTAAGAAGACCCAGTCATGGAAGAACCATACCAAGATGAAAGGATACAGAAGAATTGAGGAAAAAGGTTATGCCACTACCGGAAGAGCCCATTATCCTTACGATCTGAGAAGACCGACACTGTCAACAATAAGGATGGAGTATACGAGTTTTGGTGGAACCGTAACAATGTTTTTAAGGGTGGTAGCACCCCAGACCCCTGAGATGATCGATGGATTTTGAGAAGACCCCAAACCTAACTTATTTCTTTCTAGCCTCTCCGAATCTCGAGGACGAGATTCATTTTAAGGGTGGTAGGTTTGTAACATCCCAAAATTCTAAATTTTGGAATGTTATAATAAATAGATAGATTTGATTGTTTGTTGGATTGTTGTGTGATTGATTGACTGAAAGTGAGTGAATTCGAAATCTTTTGAAAGTTAAATGAGAGGGAATAAAAGGACTTTCCCAAACTTTCATTTTGCTTTTATGATCTCCATGAATTCAAATTCTTTTCATCACAAAACCCTCGAGAGAAGATGACATGACTTCTTCCATTTATTTAAATGAAAATGGGTGTTGAAAATATTTGAATATCATTTGAAAATATTTTCAATTCAGAAACTTCAAGCAACTCAATGATTTTCATGAGAGAAGATAAAATGACTTCTTCAAAACATATGAAATATGAGTTGGAAGTTTAAAAGGATCTAATTTAAAGTCCTTTTGGAAATTATTTTCAATTTGGAGTATTTGGGTTTTATTCAAATTATTTTTCTCCAAAATAAAAATATGTGGAAAATAGGGTAACATGATTCCCTACAACAGAAAATTGGAGAGAAATAAATTTAAATTAATTTTGGTATTTTGAAAATGATTTTTATTGGATTTTAGTAGAGCAGTAGCACTCTTTGATTTATTTGAATTTTTGTGGATTTTATTTAATGCTAGAAAAATGCCCATGCTGTAGGAAATCCTTTTCGGAAAATTTTGACATATAATATGCCTATGTACAATTTTATTTTTGTTTTCGTTATACAGTTTTCATTTCTGTTTCTAATATATAAAAAACTATACGTGCCGCCAAATTTTATCCGTCGCCTACGTGCACAGTGCACCCATGCCGGCCCATGTTGTTTTTTTTTGGTTATGTTTGCAGAAAAAAACATTTTTCCTTTTCTTAAATTTTTTTCCTTCTTTTAGTGTTTGCAAAAAAAATGCCGCACGCATGCGCGCGGCCGGCCGAAGCTTTAGGCCCATGCGCTTTTCTCTTCTCTCTTTTTGTTTTTCGTCTACGTTTAGTCCCACATTGCCTAGCCTTTGACCTTTAAGCCTTTTTTCCACCAATAAATATAGACCCATAGAGCCTCTAAAAATCATCTGATTCGTGTTAAATCAAAATTTTGGTTTGACTAGATTCCTTAAAGAAAATATATTTCTCCTCTCTGGCGGGACTTTTGGAAGTTGTCTCCTTACTCCGAAGTCGTCTTTTAGGTATATTTATTCGTTCTCTGTATTTATACGTTAGACCTATTTTTTTTAGCCGTAGCTATTTTTTTTCTGCAAAACAGCTTGGCCCTGATTTTTCAAATAGCCATAACTTTTTACTCGTTCATCCAAATTAGATGAAACCAGCGCCTATAGTTTTATTTTGTTTTCACCTATCTAGTGAACCTGTCACATCAACTTTTTGAAATTTTCAAATTTCGAAATTTGTTCAAATTTATATTCAAACTTCGTCTGATCGTAACTTGAGTTTCGTAGCTCCGTTTGAGTTGATTCTTTTTGCAAAGCGAAGCTCTTGACCTAAACTTTCTGATAAGGCCAAATCCATCTAATTTTGGTACTGGTAGAAATTGTTTTACATTGCAAGAGTTATTTGCTTGGTTTTGAAGTTTTCCGAATTGTTTTCCTCGTTCTTTCTGATCTTTTGAGTGATTGCTTATGTGTGGTTACCATTGCTTGCTTACGATAGATTGACCGGAGTCTGACGAGTAGATCTATCCAGAGTATTGAGTGCGAATCATCTTCATCAATATTGCAGGCAAGTTCACACTTTGATCATACTTTTCATTACCCAGTTTTATTGCATTAGATCAATCCTCAAACAAATGCATGATTAGGATCTAATTAATATGTGGGTTTTTGGAAGTAGATGAGGTAGTACCTATTGTCCTGTTTACTATCAAACCCTTGGGAGTTACTTCTACGTTTGCTTATATTGCTATGCTATGCTCGTAGACGTGGATTGGGTTTGAGTGAATTTTCCATGACGGATGTGAGATTGTAAATTAATGGTTCAACTTAAGGTGGCTACTTAAATAAACAACTGGGTGGATTGAGGCACCTGGAGAACCCAGTGTTGCCTGTATTTTTGGATATCCCGGAGTACCCGTGTGATCATCCTAAGGACCGTCACCCAGACTCAAAGGGATCATAAGATTATTCAGGCTAGAAACTTCCGTGTGCAGCCACAAGCCATTATGGGCTCTGGCATAGTTGAGTAAGTTGTGTGAGCTCTTGAAGAGGTGGACTAGCAGATGTAGGGGGATTGTAGGTGTAACGGTCTGCCCGGAGTAGAGAGTAAATGCTTCTGAAAGACTGTGTCTCGATCATCCGTTTCTCAAACACCAAGTAGTGCGAGAAATCCAACGGAGGAGATCGAGTCTTGTGGGGAAAAGTGCACAAACCTCTGCAGAGTGTACAAACTAATCATGATTAGCCGTGTCCCCGGTTATGGACAACTTGAGTATCTAGTACTTGGATTATCATGTGAATCTCATCATGTTCCTTTAATTAATCCTGTTGGGTTAATAATGATACTTAATTGGGATTGAGATGCTGTCAACCATCTCAATGTTTAACAACCACCATGATAGTCAAATAAAATTTATTCCTTTGCAGTAGGGAAAAATTGGCTTTTCGCAAAAACATTATAACCATAGAGCTTTTCCACCAGCCATATATGCATGTAGTGATAGCCTTTGTTCATCATTTCTCTATGGTGTGAATTTGCCAGCATATTCCATGTGCTGACCCGTTTTCGGGCTGCAACCTTTCATGTTGCAGGATATCTTACGACGAGTAAGTGATACGTTAGGGTTACGATTTCTATACTCAACTTTGCCGTTGGTGTTGATGGGAATCCACAACCTTGTTTCTTCCGCTATTTGGATTGAGGTAATAGTATTTACGTTACCTTATACATGTGATTTACCTCTGTTATAAATCCTCGAGTACTGTGTGTGTCAGCATACCGATCCAGGGATGACACTTAAGCACAAAGACTTGATCCATTCGGGTCGGGTCGCTACATATTTTAAATTAACAAGCGTTGCATAGCGCAGATGAACTCGTTTCATATTACAGGATCACATGAGTACATTCATTCAAATATTACATCCTTAGCACATTCCTCCGCCACAAGGCGAGCACCCTTCAGGACACTGTCATAATACTTTTCGGGGTGGCGATGCTCCTTGCCCTCCGGCGGCCCTTCCTTCACCAGCTTTTCGGCGTCCAACTTCGCCCAGTGCACTTTCGCTCGTGCAAAGGCCCTGCGCGCACCCTCAATGCAGACGGACCACTTTATGACTTCAAACCGGGGGCAGGCATTCACAAGCCACCTCACCAGGCCGAAGTAGCTGCCAGGCAGGGGCTCGCCAGGCCACATCCGGACTATGAGACCCCTCATGGCCAGTTCGGCCGCTTTGTGCAGCTCGAACAGTTGCTTCAACTGGTCGCTCAGGGGCATCGGATGTTCGGTCCCAGTATACTGAGACCAGAACAACTTCTCCGTCGAGCTCCCTTCCTCGGCCCGGTAGAACTCTGCGGCATCCAATACGCTGCGGGGCAAATCTGCGAACGCTCCTGGAGAGCTCCGAATTCGGGTAAGTAAAAGGAAAGTTTCCTTCACATGCTTGCTTTGCATAATGAATGCCTTACCCGCTGCTATCTTCTTAACCGCCTCAATTTCCTAGAGGGCATTTTGGGCTTCGGCCTTGGCGTTTTGTGCGTTCTCGAGGGCCTTTGCAAGCTCGGACTCTTGCGTCCTAGAGTCATGCTCCAAGGACTTGTACTTCTCAACAAAGTCCTGGAGCTCTTGCTGCACCTCGCCTACTCGGGCCTCTTGCTTCTCTCGCTCGATGCGCTCCTTGGCCGCTTTGTCTTCGGCCTCGGACAGCGCCTTCTTCAGGGCCGCCACTTCGGTCGTGGCCCCTAGCAAAATTCATGACGATCCTATTATTCCAAAACCACATTTTTCTTTATCAATATACAGACGGGGTGTCACTTACCTTTGTTCTCTTCGAGCTGCCTCTTGGTAAGGCCGAGCTCTTCCTTGGACCACTCAAGGTCCCGCTTCAGTGCGGAGACCTCCGCAGTACGAGCGGCAGCGGCCAGCAGTGAAGCCTGCTTATTCACATAGACACATTCTGATTAGACTCCTGCGATTATTATTTGATCCTCTATTCGGCCTTTCTTCGTGAACGCCAAACAGAGCATCAAGGGCTACTGTCTATGCTGTAACATTTTCTTATAATTTGATTACTTACCTCAAAGCCTGTTAGGAGGCTGGCACGGGCGTCAGTCAGTCCGCTCTTGGCGGACTGAACCTTCTTGACCACCGCACTCATAACAGTGCGATGCTCTTCGTCAATGGAAGCGCCGCGAAGGGCTTCCAGCAAGTTGTCCGATGCCTCTGGATGGACAGAGGCCATCGGCACAGACGACTTGCCCCCTTAGAGAGGGGTTGCCTAACAGAATCCGGAACCACTAGAGGTTCTGGCGCAGTACTCAGCTAGGGGCTAGACTTGCTGCCCCCGGCGTTAGGGCCCAGGGGAGTCTTGCCCCTCGTGCGCCCAGCACCTGGAATGTCGCCTTGGGGCGCCTCCGGAACTGTCTCCCCTTGGTTCAGTGTCGTTTGAGACAACACCTCGGCGTCGTCCGTAGGGCGGGGGGAGGAGGCGGTCAGGAGTGAATCGCTGTTCATATCCGACGGGCCCAAAGAATCATCCGAAGAGGATACGTCGATATGGGCTCGGGATGGACTGCATAATCATGTTCGGCGTGATAAGAAGCAATAAAATAAAACATACCAAGAACTATTATGGTATCCGAATAATCACGACTTCGCCAGGGGCTTGTTCCTGGGTAACCACTCCTCGTCGCTGAAAGCGGCCGTCGTGGAGCTGTCCGGAAGGAGGGTCCTTCCCTTCTTGGACCCTTCGGCCTCCCCGGATGGGGCGGCCTTCCTTTTCCTGTCCCCCCCCCCCCAGCTGGGGGGGAGAACTTTTACCTTCCTCCTCATCTTCATGGGAGGAGTGCGCCTCGATGTTTTCGGACAATGAGTCCGATATAACCTTGCATCGGAGACCTTTCCTGGTCCCCGTGGCCTTCTTTTTGGCCTTCTTCTCCGGCGCCTCATAAGGCGCTGGAACCAGCATCTCCATTAGGAGAGCATCTGCTGGATCTTCGGGCAGGGGGGCTGGACAATCGATCTGCTCCGCTGTCGCTACCCAGTCCTATTAATGGTGTGGAGGCTTAGATCCCACGCATGGTTATACTAGGGAAAATAACATCTTATGAGATATAAAAGACTTACCGGATTGGCAGGGCACTTTGCGCTGAGTCCGCGGTCCTTGGTAAGGGGAGGAGGTACCTCGGCGCCCTTGAACAGCACCTTCCAGACGTCCTTGTGCGTCGTGTCGAAGAGCTCTCGCAGCGTCTGGTGCTTAGCCGGGTCGAACTCCCACAAATTGAATGCCCGTCTTTGACACGGGAGTATCCGGTGGAAGAGCATGACTTGGACCACGTTGACAAGCTTGATTTTCTTGCTTATCATGTTTTTGACGCAGGTCTGGAGTCCGGTCAGCTCCACCAATGAACCCCAGGATAGGCCCTTCTCTTTCCAGGAGGTGAGCCGCATGGGGATTCCGGATCGAAATTCAGGGGCCGCCACCCAGTTGGTGTGGCGCGGCTCGGTGATGTAGAACCACCCCGATTGCCACCCCTTTACGGCCTCCACATAGGAGCCTTCAAGCCAGGTGACGTTGGGCATTTTGCCCACCATGGCGCCTCCGCACTCCGCTTGCTGACCGACCACCACCTTCGGTTTAACGTTGAAGGTCTTCAGCCACAGGCCGAAGTGGGGCTTGATGCGGAGGAAGGCCTCGCACATGACGATAAACGCCGAGATGTTGGGGATGAAATTGGGGGCCAGATCATGGAAGTCCAGCCCGTAGTAGAACATGAGACCGCGGACAAATGGGTGGAGGGGAAACCCCAGTCCGCGGACGAAATGGGTAAGGAACATGACCCTTTCGTGAGGCTCGGGGGCGGGGACGATCTGCCCCGCATCTGGGAGCCAGTGCGCGATATCTGCGGCCAGGTATCCGGCTTCCCGGAGCTTCGTCATGAAAGATCAATTCACCTCCCTTCCTAGTGAAGATGCCGCTACCCATCTAAATAGCTTTGTTGATTTGTGTGATATGCAAAAGAAGAAAGATGTGGACAATGATATTGTTAAATTGAAGCTATTTCCTTTTTCGCTTAGAGATCGTGCTAAAACTTGGTTTTCGTCTTTGCCTAAAGTTAGTATTGATTCTTGGAATAAGTGCAAAGATGCTTTTATCTCTAAGTATTTTCCTCCCGCTAAGATCATCTCTCTTAGAAACGATATTATGAAATTTAAGCAACTTGATCATGAACATGTTGCACAAGCTTGGGAGAGAATGAAATTAATGATACGTAATTTCCCTACACATGGTTTGAACTTATGGATGATTATACAAAAAATTTATGCCGGATTGAATATTTCTTCTAGAAATCTTTTAGATTCGGCCGCGGGAGGCACTTTTATGGAAATCACTTTAGGATAAGCTACTAAACTCCTAGATAATATTATGGTTAATTATTCTCAATGGCACACTGAAAGATCTACTAGTAAAAAGGTGCATGCAATTGAAGAGATTAATGTTTTGAGTGGAAAGATGGATGAACTTATGAAATTGTTTGCTAATAAGAGTGTTTCTTCTGATCCCAATGATATGCCTTTGTCTACTTTGATTGAGAATAATAATGAACCTATGGATGTGAATTTTGTTGGTAGGAACAATTTTGGTAACAACGCATATAGAGGAAACTTTAATCAACGCAAAGAAAGAACCGCTAGGATGCGTGCAGGGAAGAAGAAGGCGTGGGTAAAAAGGAGGAGTCCTTGTCCCTTTATAAGGGCGGAGGAAACTGTGCGCCTCCTCACCTGCCTAGTAAACTCGCTTATTCCCCAAGCGCCATGATTAATGGCGCGGTTGGGTTACCCACACCCGTATTGATGAGAATCCCGTAATAAGGGGACACGATCTCTGCTTCGACAAGACGTGCCATGAAAACCGCCTCGCAATATGTGCAGTAGCTGGTTGAGAAAAACGGTTCGAATAATGACCGGACCACGGCGTGATGTCACGTTGTCAGCAGATTAGATTTATGGAAATATTATACTCTCTATGGTGGTATGTGGAATTTGTTTTGCAGAGCCGGACACGATCCTTGTGTTCAAAATCTTCTATGGAGTATTCGGAGGAGGAACCCGCCTTGCAATGCCGAAGACGATCTGTGCGCCGGACTCATCGTCATTGAAGCCTGGTTCAGGGGCTACTGAGGGAGTCCTGGATTAGGGGGTCCTCAGACTACCGGACTATATACTTTGGCCGGACTGTTGGACTATGAAGATACAAGATTGAAGACTTCGTCCCGAGTCCAGATGGGACTCTCCTTTGCGTGGAAGGCAAGCTTGGCAATTCGGATATGTAGATCTCCTCCCTTGTAACCGAATCTGTGTAACCCTAGCCCCCTCCGATGTCTATATAAACCGGAGGGTTTAGTCCGTAGGACACCAACAATCATAATCATAGGCTAGCTTCTAGGGTTTAGCCTCTATGATCTCGTGGTAGATCAACTCTTGTAATACTCATATCATCAAGATCAATCAAGCAGGAAGTAGGGTATTACCTCCATCGAGAGGGCCCGAACCTGGGTAAACATTGTGTCCCCCGCCTCCTGTTACCATCCGCCTTAGACGCACAGTTCGGAACCCCCTACCCAAGATCCGCCGGTTTTGACACCAACAATGAGTGCAAAGAAAGAACCGCTAGGATGCGTGCTAAGAAAGATTGCTTTATAAAAGCGTGTTCTTCTAGTTTTCATGATAAAAAGGATGAAGATCTAAAAGTGATTGATGTGTCTCCTATTAAATCTTTGTTTTGCAATATGAATCTTGATAATGATGGGACTGGAGATGAGTCAACTTTAATTAAAAGGCGTCCCAATGATTCGGAGTTTTTAGATCTTGATGCAAAAATTGGTAAAAGTGGGATTGAAGAGGTCAAAACTTTACATAGCAATGAACCCACTATTTTGGATTTCAAGGAATTTAATTATGATAATTGTTCTTTAATAGATTGTATATCCTTGTTGCAATCCGTGCTAAATTCTCCGCATGCTTATAGTCAAAATAAGGCTTTTACTAAACATATCGTTGATGCTTTAATGCAATCTTATGAAGAAAAGATTGAATTGGAAGTTTCTATCCCTAGAAAACTTTATGATGAGTGGGAACCTACTATTAAAATTAAAATTAAAGATCATGAATGCTATGCTTTGTGTGATTTGGGTGCTAGTGTTTCCACGATTCCAAAAACTTTGTGTGATATGTTAGGTTTCCATGAATTTGATTATTGTTCTTTAAACTTGCACCTTGCGAATTCCACCATTAAGAAACCTATGGGAAGAATTAATGATTTCCTTATTGTTGCAAATAGGAATTATGTGCCCGTATATTTCGTTGTCCTTGATATAGATTGCAATCCTTCATGTCCTATTATTCTTGGTAGACCTTTCCTTAGAACGATTGGTGCAATTATTGATATGAAAGAAGGGAATATCAGATTCCAATTTCGGTTAAGGAAAGGCGTGGAACACTTTCCTAGAAAGAAAATTAAATTACCTTATGAATCTATTATGAGAGCCACTTATGGATTGCACACCAAAGATGGCAATACCTAGATCTATCCTTGCCTTTATGCCTAGCTAGGGGCGTTAAACGATAGCGCTTGTTGGGAGGCAACCCAATTTTATTTTAGTTTCTTGATTTTTGGTTCTGTTTAGTAATAAATAATCCATCTAGCTTCTATTTAGATATGGTCTTATGTTTTAATTAGTGTTTGTGCCAAGTAGAAGCTTTGGGAAGACTTGGGTGAAGTCTTTTTGATCTTGCTGTAAAAAACAGGAACTTTAGCGCTCACGCGATTAGCTACAACTTTTTACTGGAGAGTGCTATTTTGTTGATTATTTTTGAAGATGATTAATAGATAAATTCCTCACGTCCAGAAATTTATTTTAGAATTTTTGGAGTTCCAGAAGTATGCGTTTGATACAGATTACTACAGATTGTTCTGTTTTTGACAGATTCTGTTTTTCGTGTGTTGTTTGCTTATTTTGATGAATCTATGGCTAGTATCGGAGGTTACGAACCATAGAAAATTTGTAATACAGTAGGTTTAACACCAATATAAATAAAGAATGAGTTCATTACAGTACCTTAAAGTGGTGTTTTGTTTTCTTTCGCTAACGGAGCTCACGAGATTTCCTGTTAAGTTTTGTGTTGTGAAGTTTTCAAGTTTTGGGTAAAGATTTGATGGATTATGGAACAAGGAGTGGCAAGAGCCTAAGCTTGGGGATTCCCAAGGCACCCCAAGTTAAAATCCAAGGACAACCAAAAAGCCTAAGCTTGAGTATGCCCCGCAAGGCATCCCCTCTTTTGTCTTCATCCATCGGTAACTTTACTTGGAGCTATATTTTTATTCATCACATGATATGTGTTTTGCTTGGAGCGTCTTGTATGATTTGATTCTTTGCTTTTTAGTTGACCACAATCATCCTTGTTGTACACACCTTTTGAGAGGGACACACATTATTCGGAATTTATTAGAATACTCTATGTGCTTCAATTATATCTTTTGAGCTAAACAATTTTGCTCTAGTGCTTCACTTATAACTTTTAGAGCACGGCAGTGGTTTATTTTATAGAAATTATTGATCTCTCATGCTTCACTTATATTATTTTGAGAGTCCTTTGGAACATCATGGTAATTTGCTTTGGTTATAAAATTAGTCCTAATATGATAGGCATCCAAGATGGATATAATAAAAACTTCCATATAAGTGCATTGAATACTAGGAGAAGTTTGATACTTGATGATTGTTTTGAGATATGGAGATAGTGATATTAAAGTTGTGCTAGTTGAGTAGTTGTGAATTTGAGAAATACTTGTGTTGAAGTTTGCAAGTCCCGTAGCATGCACGTGTGGTAAACATTGTGTAACAAATTTGAAACATGAGGTGTTCTTAGATTGTCATCCTTATGAGTGGCGGTCGGGACGGGCGATGATCTTTTCCTACCAATCTATCCCCCTAGGAGCATGCGCGTAGTGCTTGGTTTTTGATGACTTGTAGATTTTTGCAATAAGTATGTGAGTTCTTTATGATTAATGTTGAGTCCATGGATTATACGCACTCACAACCTTCCATCATTGCTAGCCTCTTCGGTACCGTGCATTGCCCTTTCTCACCTTGAGAGTTGGTGCAAACTTCGCCGGTGCATCCAAACCCCGTGATAAGATACGCTCTATCACACATAAACCTCCTTATATCTTCCTCAAAACAGCCACCATACCTACCTATTATGGCATTTCCATAGCCATTCCGAGATATATTGCCATGCAACTTTCCACCGTTCCATTTTTTATGACACGCTTCATCATTGTCATTTTGCCTTGCATGATCATGTAGTTGACATCGTATTTGTGGCAAAGCCACCATGCATATTATTTCATACATGTCACTCTTGATTCGTTGCTCATCTGGTATACCGCCGGAGGCATTCATATAGAGACATATTTTGTTCTAAGTATCGAGTTGTAATCATTGAGTTGTAAATGAATACAAGTGTGATGATCATCATTAATAGAGCATTGTCCCAAAAAAAGAGAAAGGCCAAAAAAAAGAAAAGGCCCAAAAAAAGAGAAATAAAAAGGGGCAATGCTACTGTCCTTTTTCCACATTTGTGCTTCAAAGTAGCACCATGATCTTTATGATAGAGAGTCTCTTGTTTTGTCACTTCCATATACTAGTGGGAATTTTTCATTATAGAACTTGGCTTGTATATTCCAACAATGGGCTTCCTCAAATGCCCTAGGTCTTCGTGAGCAAGCAAGTTGGATGCACACCCACTTAGTTTATTTTGTTGAGCTTTCATACATTTATAGCTCTAGTGCATCCGTTGCATGGCAATCCCTACTCCTTGCATTGACATCAATTGATGGGCATCTCCCTAGCCCGTTGATTAGCCGCGTCAATGTGAGACTTTCTCCCTTTTTGTCTTCTCCACACAACCCCCATCATTATATTCTATTCCACCCATAGTGCTATATCCATGGCTCACGCTCATGTATTGCGTGAAAGTTGAAAAAAGTTTGAGATTACTAAAGTATGAAACAATTGCTTGGCTTGTCATCGGGGTTGTGCAAGATGAGAGCATCTTGTGTGACGAAAATGGAGCATGACCAAACTATATGATTTTGTAGGGATGAACTTTCTTTGGCCATGTTATTTTGAGAAGACATAATTGCTTAGTTAGTATGCTTCAAGTATTATTATTTTTATGTCAATATTATACTTTTATCTTGAATCTTTCAGATCTGAACATTCATGCCACAACAAAGAAAATTACTTTGAAGAATAAGTAGCATTCCACATCAAAAATTCTGTTTTTATCATTTACCTACTCGAGGACGAGCAGGAATTAAGCTTGGGGATGCTTGATACGTCTCCAACGTATCTATAATTTTTTATTGCTCCATGCTATTATATATTCTGTTTTGGATGTTTAATGGGCTTTATTATACACTTTTATATTATTTTTGGGACTAACCTATTAACCCAAGGCCCAGTGCAAATTGCTGCCTTTTTGCCTATTTCAGTGTTTCGCAGAAAAGGAATATCAAACGGAGTCCAAACGGAATGAAACCTTCGGGAGCATGATTTTTGGAACAAACGTGATCCAGAGGACTTGGAGTGGACGTCAAGAAACGAACGAGGAGGCCACGAGGCAGGGGCGCAGCTACCCCCCTGGGTGCACCCTCCACCCTCGTGGGCCCCTCGTGGCTCCACCGACCTACTTCTTCCTCCTATATATACCTACGTACCCTGAAACCATCGAGGAGCACCACGAAACCCTATTTCCACCGCCGCAACCTTCTGTACCCGTGAGATCCAATCTTGGGGCCTTTTCCGGCGCTCCGCCGAAAAGGGAATCGATCACGCAGGGCTTCTACATCAACACCATAGCCTCTCCGATGATGTGTGAGTAGTTTACCACAGACCTTCGGGTCCATAGTTATTATCTAGATGGCTTCTTCTCTCTCTTTGGATCTCAATACAAAGTTCTCCTCGATCTTCTTGGAGATCTATTCGATGTAACTCTTTTTTGCGGTGTGTTTGTCGAGATCCGATGAATTGTGGGTTTATGATCAAGATTATCTATGAACAATATTTGAATCTTCTCTGAATTCTTTTATGTATGATTGGTTATCTTTGCAAGTCTCTTCGAATTATGAGTTTGGTTTGGCCGACTAGATTGATCTTTCTTGCAATGGGAGAAGTGCCTAGCTTTGGGTTCAATCTTGCGTTGCTCGATCCCAGTGACAGAAAGGGAAACGACACGTATTGTATTGTTGCCATCGAGGATAAAAAGATGGGGTTTATATCATATTGCTTGAGTTTATCCCTCTACATCATGTCATCTTACCTAATGCGTTACTTTGTTCTTATGAACTTAATACTCTAGATGCATGCTGGATAGCGGTCGATGTGTGGAGCAATAGTAGTAGATGCAGGCAGGAGTCAGTCTACTTGTCACGGACGTGATGCCTATATACATGATCATGCCTAGATATTCTCATAGTTATGCACCGTAATACTTATGCTATCTTGAGAGAAGCCACTAGTGAAACCTATGGCCCCGGGGTCTATTTTCCATCATATTAATCTTCCCACAACTAGCTATTTCCGGCACCGTTTATTTTGCAATCTTTACTTTTAATCTTTATCATAAAAATACCAAAAATATTATCTTATCATCTCTATCAGATCTCGCTTTTGCAAGTGGACGTGAAGGGATTGACAACCCCTTTATCGTGTTGGTTGCAAGGTTCTTATTTGTTTGTGTAGGTACGAGGGACTTGCGTGTGGCCTCCTACTGGATTGATACCTTGGTTCTCAAAAACTGAGGGAAATACTTATGCTACTTTGTTGCATCACCCTTTCCTCTTCAAGGGAAAACCAACGCATGCTCAAGAGGTAGCACTTCTTACCAGTTAGGATCTCATAGGATGTCTTCTTTAGAAGCTTGTGAAGATGAACACGGTTGATGACATGGCATGCAGTATCAATGGCTTCAGGCCAGAACTTCCTTGGAGTCTTGTACTCGTCAAGCATCGTCCGAGCCATCTCAATGAGTGTTCTGTTCTTGCGCTCCACGATACCATTCTACTAAGGTGTGTATGGAGCTGAGAACTCATGAGCGATGCCCAATGTATCAAGATAAGTGTCGAGGCCGGTGTTCTTGAACTCTGTGCCGTTGTCACTTCTGATGTGCTTGATCTTGATGCACTAGTTCGTCATGGCACGATTGGTGAAACGTCTGAAGACATCCTGCACTTCATTCTTGTAAAGGATCATATGCACCCATGTGTATCTTGAATAATCATCAACAATGACGAAGCCATAGAGGCAAGCAGTGGTAGTAAGAGTAGAGTAGTGAGTAGGGCCAAATAAGTCCATGTGAAGCAGCTCGAAGGGTTGAGATGTCGTCATGATTGTCTTCGAGGGATGCTTGGCCCTTGTCATCTTTCCAGCTTCGCAGGCACCACACAGATGATCCTTCTTGAACTTGACGCCCTCGATGCCTACGACATGTTTCTTCTTTGCGAGTGTGTACAAGTTCCTCATGCCAGCATGCCCTAGCCTCCGATGCCAGAGCCAGGACTCTGAAGCTTTTGCTAGAAGACATATGACCAACTGTGGTCCTGCTGAGAAATCTACCATATACAGATCATCTTTCCGATACCCTTCAAAGACTATAGACTTGTCAGATTCCATTAGAACAAGGCAACGATATTTTCCAAATATCACAATAATGTTCAAATCACAAAGCATTGAGACAGACATTAAGTTGAAACCAAGGGATTCAACAAGCATCACTTTATCCATGTGCTGATCCTTTGAGATTGCAACTCTACCTAGACCCAACACCTTGCTTTTACCAGTGTCAGCAAATGTGATGTGACTCTTGTCAGATGGACGTAAGGTTGAGTCCATGAGAAGACTTCAATCACCAGTCATGTGATTAGTGCATGCACTGTCCATATTCCATTCTGAAGCCTTTGGTGTCATACCCTACAGTGCAGTTAGGGGGATAGGCTTCACCAAGGGTATTGTGAAGCATAAACATTTGACGAACGAGTGGATTATGAAAGTTCAGATCCTGGTTAGGGTAGATAGGATGACTGTCAAGGAAACCAGGAACAAAATACATAGTAAGACCATTTGGGCATTTTATCTAGCGCCCCACAAGATGTTTTAGGTCCCCAACAATAGCATCAGACGCCTTTGATTTCCAGTTGGAGACCTTTCCCTGCAAAAGAGAGTTAAGTTTTCTTAACCACCCACATTTTCAGGGGTGGCTTCGAAGCAATGAGCCTAAGTGCAGCATCTGAGAACTTCGGCTTGGGAGCCCTAGCAAATAGCCTTGCAGGAGGTGAATAATGCTCATAAGAATAAGCAGAATAGTTCTTGGTCTTATGAACATAGCGGTTTGAAGAAACACGCTCATATTCACAAGTCTGAGTATGATTTCCCTGCAAAACATTGGCGTTAGGGTGACTCTGGTGAGTCCTCTGTCTGTATGAAGCCTTTGGACCATATGAAGCCTTCGGTCTGGGGTTTGTCTTCTTCCCTGGTGGTGTCATGATGACATTCACCTGAAGAAAACTTTGAGGATTTCTTCTTCTTCTTTTCATCAGAATCATATTCCTTGCTCTTCTTCTTCTTGTTGTTCTCATTGTCCCACTGTGAACATTGTATTGAAGATCAAAGAGAGAGAAGCATCCATCTAGCTACTAGCTATGGACCCATAGGTCTGTGGTGAACTACTCACGCATCATCGAAAGGGCAGCAAGGTTGATGTAGAAGCCCTCTGTGATCGATTCCCCTTCGGCAGAGTACCGGAAAAGGCCTCTAGATGGGATCACAAAAGAACAGAAACTTGCGGCGGTGGAAAAAGTATTTTGGGTGGCTCTCTGTTGGTTTCCTGATTTTAGAGAATTTATAGAGGTGGAATTAGGTTAGACGGAGCCACAAGGGCCCACAAGGCATCAGCACGCGCCCTATTGCCTTGTCGTCTCCTCGTTTGCCTTCTGGTCTCCTCCCGATGCTTCTAGGATCTCTCTTGTCCAGAAAAAATTGTCAAAAAGTTTTGTAGCGTTTGGACTTCGGAAAACAGGCAAAAAAACTACTGGCACTTGGCACTGGGTTAATAGGATAGTCCCAAAAAAGATATAATTGCATATAAAATATCCAAGTTTGATATTGTAATAGCATGGAACAATAAAAATTGTAGATACGTTGGAGACGTATCAAGCATCCCCAAGCTTAATTCCTGCTCATCCTCGAGTAGGTAAATGATAAAAAACAGAATTTTTGATGTGGAATGCTACCTAACATGTCTATCATGTAATATTTCTTTTAAGTATGAATATTAAGATTCGAATGATTCAAAGCAATAGTATATAATTTGACATAAAGACATCAATACTTAGGCATACTAACAGACAATCATGTCTTTCAAAATAAAAATGCTAAACAACGCTATCCCTACAAAATCATATAGCCTTGTCATGCTCCACTTTCTCAACACAAAATATAAATCATGCACTACCTCGGTGTTAGCCAAGCAATTGGTTCATACTTTTTAGCGTGCTTTAGCTTTTTCGGTCCCCGTGCAATACATGAGCGCAAGCCATGGATATAGCACCATGGGTGAAATAGAATGCAGCGGTAGATAATAATATGTATAAGACAAAAGAAAAGGAAGAAAGTCTCAGATCGACGCAGCTAATCAACGTGTTATGGAGATGCCCATCAATTGATGTCAATGCAAGGAGTAGGGATTGCCATGCAACAGATGCACTAAGAGCTATAAGTGTATGAAAGCTCAAACTGAAAACTAAGTGGGTGTGCATCCAACTTGCTTGCTCTAGAAGAGCTCGGGCACTTGAGGAAGCCCATCATCGGAATATACAAGCCAAGTTCTATAATAAAAAATTCCCACTAGTATATGAAAGTGACTGCATAGGAGACTCTCTATATTAAAAACATGGTGCTACTTTGAAGCACAAGTGTGGAAAAACATAGTAACATTGCCCCTTCTCTATTTTTCTCTCATTTCTTTTTGGTGGGCTCCTTTTGCCCTTTTTATGGGCTCTTTTTGGTATCTTTCATTTATTTATTTACTCGCTGGGACAATGCTCTAATAATGAATAATGATGATCATCACACTTTTATTTACTTACAACTGCAAATTACAACTCGATACTAGAACAAAATATGACTCTATATGAATGCCTTGGCGGTGTATCAGGATGTGCAAAGATCTAGCGTAACATGTATAGAAATGATGAAAGGTGGCTAAGCCACAGATACTGTGTCAGCTACATGATCATGCAAAGCAATATGACAATGATGATGTTTTTCATAATAAACAGAACGGTGGAAGTTGCATGGCAATATATCTCGGAATGGCTATGGAAATGCCATAATAGGAAGGTATGGTGGCTGTTTTGAGGAAGATATAAGGAGGCTTATGTGTGATAGAGCATATCATATCACGGGGTTCGTATGCACCGGCGAAGTTTGCACCAACTCTTGAGGTGAGAAAGGGCAATGCACGGTACCGAAGAGGCTAGAAAATTGCGGAAAGGTGAGAGTGCGTATCATCCATGGACTCACATTAGTCATAAAGACCTCACATACTTATTGCGAAAGTCTATTAGCCCTCGAAGTAAAGTACTACTACGCATGCCCCTAGGGGGGAAGGTTGGTAGGAGTTAACCATCGCGCGCCCCCGACCTTCACGCAAAGGAAGACACTCAATAATAAATCATGCTCCAACTTCTTAGCATAACGGGAGACTGAAAAGTGCTAGTTATCGACTAGAGGGGGTGAATAGGCGATTTTTATGGAAGTCTTCAAAACACGGGGGCTTTGAAGACAAACAATAGAAATGAACCTATTGATATGCAGCGGAAGGTAGACTACACTAGACAAGCCATAGTCAAGTAAGCAATGAAGTGAAAGCACGAAGACTATTAGCAGCTAGGTAGTATGGATCGGGATGGAAGGTAGTATGAAGCCAAACAACAATAGTCGTCACACAGTGAAGTCAATCAGATCAGGCAAGCAGGCAATGACTTCATGAAGACAAACTGTAAGTAAAGAGAGGTAGGAGATAGAACCAGTTGCTTGGTGAGGACAAGGATTTGTTGGACCAGTTCCAGTTGCTGTGACAATTGTACGTCTGGTTAGGGAGGCTGAGATTTAAATCAGAAGACCGCGTCTTCACCTTATTCCCCTTGAGCTAAGGACACTTAGTCCTCGCCCAATCACTCTGGTAAGTCTTCAAGGTAGACTTCCAAACCTTCACAGACTTTGTTCACCGGCAATCCACAATGACTCTTGGATGCTCAGAACGCGACGCCTAACTGGCTGGAGGATTCACAGTCGTCAAGTGTAATAAGTCTTCAGATCACGCGGACAGAAAGACTTCAGTGATGCCTAACACTCTTTGGCTCTGGGTGTTTTGGGCTTTGTCCTCGCAAGGATCTCTCTCTCAAATGCTTCGGAGGTGGGTTGCTCTCAAATGACAAAAGCCGTGCACTAACTCTGAGCAGCCACCAATTTATGGTGTAGGGGGTGGGCTATTTATAGCCAGGAGGCAACCCGACCTGATTTGTCCGAAATGACCCTGGGTCACTAAGGAACTGACACGTGTCCAACGGTCAGATTTCAAACACACGCGGCAGCTTGACTTGGGCTACAAGTAAAGCTGACCCATCCAGCTCTGGATAAGATTTGCTCTCATTGTCTTTGCTCGAAAACATAGGATTTGGTTGAGCATCACTTCAGTCACTCTGACTTTGTTCACTTGGACCCCACTTAATAGTGTGGTGGTTCCTATGACTCAACAAAGAAGAAAAGGAAACTACAAAACAACTATGTCTTCGCACTCCATAGTCTTCACGTGAATGTCTTCTCAACTCATAATCTTCGTTGTGAATATCTTCACAGACCACCATTGTCTTCATTGTCTTCACACATATTTAGGGGTCATCTCTGGTAGGAAAACCGAATCAATGAGGGACTACTACCTGTGTTATCCTGCAATTCTCACAAACACATTAGTCCCTCAACCAAGTTTGTCGTCAATACTCCAAAACCAACTAGGGGTGGCACTAGATGCACTTACAATCTCCCCTTTTTTGGTGATTGATGACAAACTGGTTGAAGTTTTCAATGGGGATAAAAGTATGTGAAAGTTTAAGGATTTAAGGCATTGTCTTCATAAGTAGCAAAAGGCTCCCCTGAAGATGTGCATATAAGTAGTTTGCTCTTGAATGCAAATGCACATGGCAGGTTTTACTTGTGGAGATCCTCTTCAACTTATGAAGATAGTTCATCATGCATATAAGGATATAAGAAAGATAATGACATGCATAATGAAAAATGGACGTCTGCGGAATGACTTCATGCGGAATTTATCATCGCATCACAGAGTAGCAAACAAAGTAGCACACGACCATCAAGTTTAAGTGTTACAACCTAAAGAACCAAATGTATCAAAAACGAGAGTTGTAACCACTTGGCAAAATATAGCAACCACCCATATGGACCCGCTTGAAGACTATCAACTCATATGCTTCTCCCCCTTTTGTCAGTAAGGACCAAAAAGGTTTGAAGACATAGAGCATCTACTCGTTCCCATCAGGAGTAGATGAAGGTGCAGGGTCGACGTTGGGGTTCGGTGGTGCAGAGGGGCCTGGTGCAGTGTCGAGACGCGGCAGAGTCATGGTTGGTGAAGTGGCATCGTCTTCTTCATCGACGACTCTCGCAACAACAGTTGCAGTCGAAGATGAATACTCGGAGTCTTCTATGGAAGGAGTCTGACGCAAAACGGCATTCTGGGGATGCGTAGAATCAAATTTGAAGCGCTCTGTGAAGCCATCTTCGCGAAGATCGTCTTCAGAGGATAGCAATGTAAGACTCTTCCAAGAACGCCGACATGCTTCATGCGCTACGAATGTGTTCTTGGTGCCAAGATTGCGAATGCGATTAATGTCCACCAAGAGGCTATGCATCTGATGCTTTAGCTAGTCATGGTGTCTATCCTGTTTCTGATGTAAGGCCACAAGAAGCTCTCGGTCATTGAGTACACGAGATCGCTTCCGAGGCCTTTGAGCAATGGTGCTTTCAGTGGCTTCCGTGTTAGCACAATGAGGTGCACGGATATTCCCAGCCAGAGGATAGATCCGAGTTGCAGCAAGAACTCCCTCAATTGGTTGCGTGAAGCTTTGGCGATCAACATTATGAAGATAAAGTGGCTCCTTGGCAGGCTCAGGGTAGATGGCTTCGACAGACATATCGACTTCAGGTAAAAAGATAAGGTGGTTGCGTGCTGAAGGCTGATAGTCGACAGAAGAGTGAAGCTTGATTAAGCGCATCACCCATGGAGCATAGAACTTCAAGCCAAACAGATCAATTCTAGATGTAGCAAGCTGTCTGATGAAGAAATCCTGGGAATTGAATCTGATGCCATTGAGAATATAGAACACCAAAGTCTTCATGGCTCCTTCAAGTTTGGCTTCATCTGAGTATCCCTTGATGGGCCAAAGAGTACACCTCAGAATATGATAGATTGTGCGGGGCAGGTACTCAAGGTCCTTGACGAAGAATTCCTTGGGATAATCAGCATCTTGAGGCAATGGCTTCATCATGATGAGCATCTGACTCATATTTTGTTCAGGCCGCTGGAAGATACTCTGCAGTTCATTTTGGTGTAGCTGACAACCAGGCTCATAGAGTTCACCTGGAGTGGACAGGGAAGTAAGCTCAATAATGTCTTGAGCTTTGGCTTCATGGTGCACATCGCCTGACATCCACTCAAGGACCCATGTCTTCGGATCCCTGTTGTAGCCACGAATGTGAAGTGTGGCATAGAATTGCAGCAGGAGCTCTTCATTCCATTGCTCTTTGTCCGTGACGAATGGAAGAAGACCAACTTCTCTGAAACAGTCCAAAGCTTCTTCCAGGCAGGACAGACCAGCAATGGCTTCACAATCCAGGGGCATGTGAGGAAAGATTCGCTCTTGATTGTATAAGACACATGAATAATAGCTGCGCTGCTGATAGCTCCAGAAGCGATCAGATGAGATCTTTGGCTTTGAGTAGGGATTCTTGGCGCTATCGAAGAAGGTGTTGTGGGCTCTGAAGCTGTTGACACTGAAGGATCCTGGTGAAGTAGCAGTACCTGGAAGCCTTGGTAGCCTGGGCTTTGGCTTCTGAACTTGTGGCCTCTGCTCCACATGATAGTCATATTGAGGTCCAGGAGCAGTGGGAGGCACCATAATGGGCCACCGAAATGTGACAAGTTCACCATGATTATATACATGTTCAATTGTGTGAGGCCTTGGGGCTGGAACAGTAGCTTCGGCATTGACTGTGGCTTCAGGATGCACACTAGGTTCGGGCGCAACATTAGCTTCAGGCACCACATTGTCTTCAGCCATGACAACGTCATTGGCTTCAGCAGTGTTGTTTGTGGCCGCCTCAATGTTTTCAACCTCCATTTCAGTAGCAGAAGGGTCGGGCATAGACATGTTCTCCTCGAGAACAACTTCTTGAGTAATAGGGGGTGTGGCAACTCTTCATTCTTCTTGTCTTGGTTCTTGATTGTCATCGGCTAATGCAGCCGGAATGTCTTCAGCAGATTTTGCTTCAGACTCAGAGACATTCGCAGTTGGAGTGGCTTAAGGGGACGCTTGGCGTGCTACTGAGCTTTGTTGCACTTCTCCTTCTGGAATGCTCGACATGGTGACCTGTGTCCTAGGGCCTTTGTGAAGCCTGCGCAATGCGGGCGATGCCTGTGGTGACGGAGTGGTCTGCACCATGTAATTGTCGTCATCAAGTGCCGGAGTGGTGGCTTGAGGTGGTGGAGTTATGGGTGTATCATCATCAATGGGGGTGTCTTGCTGGGGGCGATCAGCCCATGAATCATCCTGAGCAATTGGTGTCAAAGGACGACCAATGCTGATGAGTTCGCTGTTTGTAAGAACAGACGATGATACCGGTTGGTGCTCGATTTGAGGAAGGACTTCATCATCTTCAACATTGTCTTCACAACCAATGTCTTCAGCTGTGATGGGGTCAACAGCTGGTACTTCTTCATTTTCAGGAGCCTATGTGAAAGCAGGCTCGTGGATCACAAGTTGACGCTCTTGGTTGGTGGAGGTAGGACGAGCAACAGAAATGGGCTCGACAACAAGAGGTTCAGAGGCCGCAGCACGCTCTTTCTTTGAAGCCTTTTTCAGTTTCTTCTTTGATGGAGCATCATCAGAAACATTCTTGCGCTTGCACTTTTTGGCTTCGGCTTCAGCTGCCCTAGTCTTCTTGAGTTCTGAAGCTGTTGTGGGGACCTTAGACTTCGAGCCTGTCATGCTGGCAGGGAAGACAATGTGAGGTGCTTCTTGCGTTGATGCTTCAGCTTGGGCCACAGCAGGCTTCTTCTTCAGTTTGGAAGCCATCTTGGGATCGATGCCTGGACGCCCAAGAGCCTTGCGCTTTTCTGCCTCATTGTGTGCTTGAACACATTTCTCTGCTAAGTATTTCATCCGCTCTCTTGAACCTTTTGCTTCTTCAAGTTTCTTGTGAAACTCTTCCTTGAGGTCATGCAGCATCTGCTTGAAGCTTTGAACATCAGCCACGCTGAGCTTGGCCATGTTCTTCTTGAATTGAGCCTTTTCATAATCAATTTTGTTCTTCAGCTCGACGATCTTCCGAGCCAGAGCCAGCTCATTAGCAATGGCTCCATGGAAGGTGACGCTGATGTCAACTCGCAGCTGGAGATCATCAATGCTGAGGCTCGGGTTGTCAAACCACTAATCGATGAAGTTGTTTAGAATATCCACATCAAAGAGGGGCAGATCATTGAAGATCTCCGCCTCTTGCTTGCTCTTGATTAGTAGCTCAAGGGCATCATCACCAAGATCTTTGTCGCTTGACAGATCAATGGCTTCATTTTCATTCCACAGAACGACAGCTGGAGTCAGTTCATGCCCAGAAATCTTTATGGGCTTCTTCTTCTTGGGCTTCTCCGTCTTCTTGGAGACATGAGAAAGATCTTCAGATTGCACACTGAGTTCAGGAGGTGCATTTGCCAATGACTTCGCACGTGAAGCTTTTGGTGTGGCAGAGGGCTTTGAAGCCTTTGATTTCTTCTGCTTCTGCGGCTTAGGTGGAGCTGGCGCTTCATCAGAATCTGCGTCATCAGCTGACTGCTCCACCGCGGCCCCCTGTACTGCTATGTGAGTGATGAGGCCTTCGAGGTTATAGAAGGGGCCGACGACGTTTGGATTGGCATCACGGGTGCCATCAGACCTTGGAGCAGATGGACCAGGGTTGAAGTCGAGTCCAAATACTTTCTTGTTCTTCACAGCAGAATCTTTGGCAAACTGGTAGTTGCGCTTGAAAAGATTGTCGTCGCGACACCATAACAGTGATGATGGGTCGGCATTCTTTGGTTGTGGTCCTCGGACCATGCAAGGATAGAAGCCTTGAGCAATGGCTTCGGACTTGGACTTGGGCTGAAGATTTTTGTAGAGAATGTCTCCCCATGGTCGCTTGATGGCATTCTTTTAAGCATATTCAGCAGTCACAAATCTGTATTGGAACCATTTTTCTGCCCAATATCTTCGAATCCATTGGATTCGAGTCTTGCTCTGATTGTAATTCTCTTCAGGATCAGTCTTGTACATTTCAAAGAGATCTGGTGGCAAGTCCTTGGTTGTATCCCCACGGCGCTGCCTGCCGCCCTTTCTAGCTGATTTCTCACTGGCCAGTATATTCAAGCCGAAAGGCTTCAAGACTGTGAATGGCTTCCGTCTGCTGGTCAGACAGGAACTGGCTTCAGGAGAGTTGATGTGTCGCTGTAAGAACTCTGCAAATGAATGCAGACTATGAGAACCAAGGGATTCTCCCATGGACATGTACCTATGACAACATTAGAGGTGCGAAGGAAGGGGAATAGGTCATATGCATTCTCAGAAGATTTCGAAGATAAATCAGTTTGAAGACATTGACCTCATAGTGCAAAGACATTCACTTATTTGCAGAGAGTTGGTTCCAGATTTGTACGAATCCATGAATAAGTACAAGTGAGGAATCTAACTAGTCGTGAAGCATAAGTGAATATTCTTGGCATGATATGAGATGCAGAACAAGATAGATCCAGATTTGGAAGTTTAGAAACCACTTTCTATTGAAGTGGATGGATCTGACGGATCAAAAAGGCGGTAAAAAGTAAGTTTTAATTACCCTTGACGAACTGCTAGACGAGGCAAAGAGGGAGGCCGAGCAGTTCAATCTCTCGCGCCCTAACTTGGCGGCGGAAGACACCTACGGCGGCGGCGGAGAGGACGAGGTCCACGGCCGGCGTGAGGACGGCGTCGGAGAAGTCGCGGCAGCTAAGCGCTTCGTCTCCGGCGTCGACGCGAGCTAGCGGAGGCGCTAGGGTTTGTGCGAGGTGGCGAGGTGGGAGAAGAGATTGTGACCGCAGTGAGTTGTATATTTATAAGGAAAGGGACAGCACCGCGTAATTACGTAGGTGCCCATGGCGGTTCACATCAGAAGGACATGTGGCATGCATGCAACACATTGAAAGTTGTTCCATGTTCCCACGCTCGCCTGGATTGTCGGGTGGTCGTTTCGGCTTCTCCGGGTTTCAGTCAATAAGGATATAGCATTAAAACAGATTCAATTTTTGTCACTATGTCTTCTGCTGATAAGGACTTAGAGAAGACAATCGACAGTTTCAATAGAATGCATATGATTTGGATAGATAGAATCTGAGGTGGAAGCGTAGAGGGGGGGTTAGGGTCCGATCACATTCACTTAGATCAAAAGATTCAAACATGAAGACATAGCTATAAATGAATGTTGTAGAGGATAGAACGCAAATACGATATATATCAGTATAAGACCAAATCAACATTGTGAAGATAAACACGAAGATAAATCAATGTTGAAGACAAACCAAAACAAAGATTATGCAATAGTAATGCCAGATGAAACACTTCAAAAGAATTTGGTGGTGGTGTTACCCACCGTATAGGAAGTATTAGACCCAGAAACGGTGCACAATTATCGTGGCGCTCCGAAGTCGAATTCCGCGTTAATGTATTCACACTTAGAGTGTATGTCTTCATTGATTGAAGATATACTTTATTTCGTGTGTTGCACATCTAAGTCATCAACATGCATAAGCGTTAGGATGTGTGTCCAGTCACAGGACATTTGAGGATTCTAAGATATTTAGCTCACACCGCAACTTGCAAAACCTTTTCTCATCCAAGGGCTTTGTGAAGTTATCTGCCAATTGCTCTTCAGTGTTGACGTGAATGATATCAATATCTTCCTTCATGACACGATCTCTGAGAAAGTGATGACGGGTCTGAATGTGCTTTGTCTTCGAGTGCTGAACTGGGTTGTTGGCAATCTTGATGGTGCTTTCATTGTCGCAGTAGAGTGGCACTTGCTTCAGATGGATGCCATAGTCCTTGAGAGTTTGCTTCATCCATAGAAGCTGAGCGCAGCAAGATCCAGCAGCAATGTATTCAAATTCAGCAGTGGAGAGAGACACACAGTTCTGCTTCTTTGAAGACCAACAGACAAGAGATCGTCCAAGAAAATGACATGTGCCGGATGTGGACTTGCGATCAACCTTGTCACCAGCATAATCAGCATCTGAGAATCCAACTAGATCAAACTCCGAGCCCTTTGGATACCATAATCCTAGTGTTGGGGTGTAAGCCAAATATCGAAGAATTCGCTTCACAGCTAAGTGATGTGATTCCTTTGGTGCCGCTTGGAATCGGGCACACATGCAAACACTAAGCATGATATCTGGCCTAGATGCACATAAATAGAGTAAAGAACCAATCATGGAGCGGTATACCTTTTGATCGAACTCTTTACCATTGTCGTTGGGGCCCAGATGACTTTTGGTTGGCATTGGCGTTGTGTAACATTTGCAGTCTTGCATTCCAAACTTCTTCACACAATCCTTGAGGTATTTCTCTTGGGATATGAAGATGTCGTTGCTCTGCTGATGGATTTGAAGACCAAGGAAGAACTTCAGCTCACCCATCATGGACATCTGATATTGCTCTTGCATCATGTGCCCAAACTCATCACTGTATCTTTTGTCAGTGCAGCCGAAGATAATGTCATCCACATAGATCTGGCACACAAACAGTTCACCATCGTATGTCTTCGTGAAGAGAGTGGGATCCAAGGAGCCAGGTTTGAAGCCTTTGCTCTTCAGGAAGTCTTTGAGTGTGTCATACCAAGCACGAGGGGCTTGTTTGAGGCCATACAATGCCTTGTTGAGCTTGTATACCATATCAGGATGTTTTGGATCTTCAAAGCCAGGTGGTTGTGCAACATACACTTCTTCTTCAACTTGCCATTGAGAAAGGCACTCTTCACATCCATTTGATATAGAAGGATGTTGTGATGGTTGGCATAGGCTAGCAGTATGCGAATGGCTTCAAGCCTAGCCACCGGAGCAAATGTTTCATCGAAGTCAATCCCTTCAACTTGAGTGTATACTTGAGCAGCGAGACGAGCCTTGTTTCTGACTACTTGACCATGCTCATCTTGTTTGTTGCGATAGATCCATTTTGTGCCTATGATGTTGTGCTTGCGAGGGTCAGGACGCTCGACTAATTCCCACACATTGTTCAGCTCGAACTGTTGAAGCTCTTCTTGCATAGCTTGAATCCATTCAGGTTCCATGAAGGCTTCAGCAACTTTCTTGGGTTCAAATATAGAGACAAATGCAAAGTGCCCACAGAAATTTGCTAGCTGTGTTGCTCTTGAACGAGTGAGTGGACCAGGTGCATTGATGCTATCGATTATCTTCTCAATCTGTACTTCATTTGCAACACGAGGATGAACTGGACGAAGATTTTTGTCCTTGCTGACCATTGTATTCTTCTTCGGCATTGGCTTCAGGCTGAGCAGTGTCTTCAGGTTGATTAGGCGCAGAAATGATAAGTTCCTCTTCAGCCTGTGCCTCCGAAGGTATGATTTCTCCAGTACCCATAAGCTTATTGATTCACTAGGAGGGACTTCATCTAGCACATGTGGCAGGTGCTCTCTTTGCAAGCCATTAGTTTCATCGAACTGCACATCCACATTTTCAACCACTTTATAGTGAAAGAGGTTGAAGACTCTGTAGGAGTGCGAATCCTTTCCGTAACCAAGCATAAAACCTTCATGTGCTTTCGGTGCAAATTTTGAAGTGTGATGTGGATCCTTGATCCAGCACCTAGCACCAAATACTCTGAAGTAACTGCCATTTGGCTTCTTGATACGTCTCCAACGTATCTATAATTTTTGATTGCTCCATGCTATTATATATTCTGTTTTGGATGTTTAGTGGGCATTATTATACACTTTTATATTATTTTTGGGACTAACCTATTAACCCAAGGACCAGTGCAAATTGCTGTTTTTTTGCCTATTTCAGTGTTTCGTAGAAAAGGAATATCAAACGGAGTCCAAATGGAATGAAACCTTCGGGAGCGTGATTTTTGGAACAAACGTGATCCAGAGGACTTGGAGTGGACATCAAGAAACGAACAAGGAGGCCATGAGGCAGGGGGGCGCGCCTACCCCCCTGGGCGCGCCCTCCACCCTCGTGGGCCCCTCGTGGCTCCACCGACCTACTTCTTCCTCCTATATATACCTACATACCCCGAAACCATTGAGGAGCACCACGAAACGCTATTTCCACCGCCGCAACCTTCTGTACCCGTGAGATCCCATCTTCGGGCCTTTTCCGGCGCTCCGCCGAAGGGGGAATCGATCACGGAAGGCTTCTACATCAACACCATAGCCTCTCCGATGATGTGTGAGTAGTTCACCACAGACCTTCGGGTCCATAGTTATTAGCTAGATGGCTTCTTCTCTCTCTTTGGATCTCAATACAAAGTTCTCCTCGATCTTCTTGGAGATCTATTTGATGTAACACTTTTTTGCGGTGTGTTTGTCGGGATCCGATGAATTGTGGGTTTATGATCAAGATTATCTATGAACAATATTTGAATCTTCTCTGAATTCTTTTATGTATGATTGGTTATCTTTGCAAGTCTCTTCGAATTATCAGTTTGGTTTGGCCTACTAGATTGATCTTTCTTGCAATGGGAGAAGTGCTTAGCTTTGGGTTCAATCTTGCGTTGCTCGATCCCAGTGACAGAAAGGGAAACGACACGTATTGTATTGTTGCCATCGAGGATAAAAAGATGGGGTTTATATCATATTGCTTGAGTTTATCCCTCTACATCATGTCATCTTACCTAATGCGTTACTCTGTTCTTATGAACTTAATACTCTAGATGCATGCTGGATAGCGGTCGATGTGTGGAGCAATAGTAGTAGATGCAGGCAGGAGTCGATCTACTTGTCACGGACGTGATGCCTATATACATGATCATGCCTAGATATTCTCATAATTATGCACTTTTCTATCAATTGCTCGACGGTAATTTGTTCACCCACCGTAATACTTATGCTATCTTGAGAGAAGCCACTAGTGAAACCTATCCCCCCCCCGGGGGGTCTATTTTCCATCATATTAATCTTCCGTCAACTAGCTATTTCCGGCACCATTAATTTTGCAATCTTTACTTTTAATCTTTATCATAAAAATACCAAAAATATTATCTTATCATCTCTATCAGATCTCACTTTTGCAAGTGGTCGTGAAGGGATTGACAACCCCTTTATCGCGTTGGTTGCATGGTTCTTATTTGTTTGTGTAGGTACGAGGGACTTGCGTGTGGCCTCCTACTGGATTGATACCTTGGTTCTCAAAAACTGAGGGAAATACTTACGCTACTTTGCTGCATCACCCTTTCCTCTTCAAGGGAAAACCAACGCATGCTCAAGAGGTAGCAAGAAGGATTTCTGGCGCCCTTGCAGGGGAGTCTACACACAAGTCAAGACATACCAAGTACCCATCACAAACTCTTATCCCTTGATAACCCACAAGTATAGGGGATCGCAATAGTTTTCGAGGGTAGAGTATTCAACCCAAATTTATTGATTCGACACAAGGGGAGCCAGAGAATATTCTCAAGTATTAGCAGTTGAGTTGTCAATTCAACCACACCTGGATAACTTAGTATCTGCAGCAAAGTGTTTAGTAGCAAAGTAGTATGATAGTAACGGTAACGGTAGCAAAAGTAATATTTTTGGGTTTTGTAGTGATTGTAACAGTAGCAACGGAAAAGTAAATAAGCGAAGAACAATATGTGAAAAGCTTGTAGGCATTGGATCGGTGATGGAGAATTATGCCTGATGCGGTTCATCATGTAACAGTCATAACATAGGGTGACATAGAACTAGCTCCAATTCAGCAATGTAATGTAGGCTTGTATTCCGAATATAGTCATACGTGCTTATGGAAAAGAACTTGCATGACATCTTTTGTCCTACCCTCCCGTGGCAGCGGGGTCCTATTGGAAACTAAGGGATATTAAGGCCTCCTTTTAATAGAGTACCAGACCAAAGCATTAACATATAGTGAATACATGAACTCCTCAAACTATGGTCATCATCGGGAGTGGTCGTGATTATTGTCACTTCGGGGTTGCCAGATCATAACACATAGTAGGTGACTATAGACTTGCAAGATAGGATCAAGAACTCACATATATTCATGAAAACATAATAGGTTCAGATCTGAAATCATGGCACTCGGGCCCTAGTGACAAGCATTAAGCATAGCAAAGTCATAGCAACATCAATCTCAGAACATAGTGGATACTAGGGATCAAACCCTAACAAAACTAACTCGATTACATGATAAATCTCATCCAACCCATCACCGTCCAACAAGCCTACGATGGAATTACTCACGCACGGCGGTGAGCATCATGAAATTGGTGATGGAGGATGGTTGATGATGACGATGGCGACGGATTCCCCTCTCCGGAGCCCCGAACGGACTCCAGATCAGCCCTCCCGAGAGAGATTAGGGCTTGGCGGTGGCTCCATATCATAAAACATGATGAATCCTTCTCTCTGATTTTTTTCTCCCCGAGCCTGAATATATAGAGTTGGAGTTGAGGTCGGTGGAGCACCAGGGGGCCCACGAGGTAGGGGGCAGGCGCGCCTCCTACCCTCGTGGGCAGGGTGTGGGCCCCCTGGCCTTGATTCTTTCGCTAGTATTTTTTATTATTTCCAAAAATAATCTCCGTGAAGTTTCAGGTCATTCCGAGAACTTTTGTTTCTGCACAAAGATAACACCATGGCATTCTGCTGAAAACAGCGTCAGTCCGGGTTAGTTACATTCAAATCATGCAAGTTAGAGTCCAAAACAAGGGCAAAAGTGTTTGGGAAAGTAGATACGACGGAGACGTATAACCTCCCCCAAGCTTAAACCTTTGCTTGTCCTCAAGCAATTCAGTTGACAAACTGAAAGTGATAAAGAAAAACTTTTACAAACTCTGTTTGCTCTTGTTGTTGTAAATATGTAAAGCCAGCATTCAAGTTTTAGCAAAGATTATGACTAACCATATTCACAATAACACTTAGGTCTCATGTTTACTCATGTCAATGGCATAATCAACTAGCGAGCAATAATAATAAATCTCGGATGACAACACTTTCTCAAAACAATCATGATATGATATAACAAGATGGTATCTCGCTAGCCCTTTCCGAGACCGCAAAACATAAATGCAGAGCACCTTTAAAGATTAAGGACTGACTAGACATTGTAATTCATGGTAAAAGAGATCCAGTCATAGTCATACCCAATATAAATTAATAGTAATGGATGCAAATGACAGCGGTGCTCTCCAGCTGGTGCTTTTTAATAAGAGGGTGATGACTCAACATAAAAGTAAATAGATAGGCCCTTCGCAGAGGGAAGCAGGGATTTGTAGGGGTGTCAGGGCTCGATTTTTGAAATAGAGATAAATAATATTTTGAGTGATATACTTTCATTGTCAACATAACAACCGATAGATGGCGATATCTTCCATGCTACACACATTATAGGCGGTTCCCAAACAGAATGGTAAAGTTTATACTCCCCGTCCACCAACAAGCATCAATCCATGGCTTGCTCGAAACAATGAGTGCCTCCAACTAACAAGAGTCCTGGGGGAGTTTGTTTGCAATTATTTTGATTTGATTTGCATAAAGCATGGGACTGGGCATCCCGGTGACCAGCATTTTCTCGTGAGTGAGGAGTGGAATCCACTCCTCTTGAGAATAACCCGCCTAGCATGGAAGATACAGACAGCCCTAGTTCATACATGAGCTATTCGAGCATACAAAACAGAATTTCATTTGAAGGTTTGGAGTTTGGCACATACAAATTTACTTGGAACGGCAGGTAGATACCGCATATAGGAAGGTATGGTGGACTCATATGGAATTACTTTGGGGTTTAAGGGATTGGATGCACAAGCAGTATTCCCGCTTAGTACAAGTGAAGGCTAGAAAAAGACTGGGAAGCGACCAACTAGAGAGCGACAACAGTCATAAACTTGCATTAAAATTAATAAACATTGAGTGCAAGCATGAGTAGGATATAATCCACCATGAACATAAATATCGTGAAGGCTATGTTGATTTGTTTCAACTACATGCGTGAACATGTGCCAAGTCAAGTCACTTGAATCATTCAAAGGAGGATACCACCCTACTATACCACATCACAATCATTTTAATAGCATGTTGGCACGCAAAATACCATTATAAACTCATAGCTAATTAAGCATGGCATAAGTAACTATAATCTCTAATTGTCATTGCAAACATGTTCATTCATAATAGGATGAATCAGGAACAATGAACTAATCATATTTACAAAAACAAGAGAGGTCGAGTTCATACCAGCTTCTCTCATCTCAATCAGTCCATCATATATCGTCATTATTGCCTTTCACTTGCACGGCCGAACAGTGTGTATAATAATAATAGTGCACGTGCATTGGACTAAGCTGGAATCTGCGAGCATTCAATAAATAGGAGAAGACAAGGTAATATGGGCTCTTGGTTAAATCAACAATAATGCATATAAGAGCCACTTCAACATTTTCATTATGGTCTTCTCCTATCGACCCCCAAAGAAAAGAAAAGAAATAAAACTATTTACACGGGAAAGCTCCCAACAAGCAAAAGAAGAACGAGAAATCTTTTTGGGTTTTCTTTTAATTACTACTACAAGCAAGAAAGTAAACTAGCTAAAAGCTACAACTAATTTTTTTGGTTTTTCTTAAGGTTTTTCAAACACACGAGAAGAAAGCATAAAAAAGGAAAATAAACTAGCATGGATGATACAATGAAATAGTATGAGCACCGACAACTAGCAATGAGTGTGTGAACATGAATGTAATGTCGATGAGAAATACGTACTCCGCCAAGCTTAGGCTTTCGGCCTAAGTTGGTCTATTGCCACGGTTGGCCTGGCGGATATCCAAAGTTGTAACTGGGGTCGTACTGAGATGAAGCCTCAGGTTGCCACTGGCTGGCCACCTCCTCCGGATCCCACTGGTAAACAGACTAGCGTGGAGGAACAAATTGTGGTTCCGGATCTGGCTTTGTAGCTGAGGTGGGTTTCCGGTAGGCGTGAATGGCCTCCAGCGGAACAAGGTACTTGCATGCAGAGAAATCAAACAAGGAAGGAGCAGGCAAAGTAATAATCTCAGGGTGATTTTTATCAAATAACAGTCTATATTTAAGCTCCTTTTTCTTGTTCTTAACAATGAAATCATGTGCAACCATACTCTTGTAGTCTAGAAAAACAGTAGGCAACAATTTTTCTTCTTTCTCATAATGCCTAATAGGTATGTTAAAGTACGCAGTGAGGCGCGAGGCGAAGATGCCTCCCAAGATGGGGCCCTTAGTACGGTTAACATTTAACCGCTTTGCAACAATAGCGCCCATGCTAAATGTATCATCACGAAACAAGGCATGGCACAAAAAGAACAATATCAGGGGCACTAAGGTTGCCATAGTTTCCGCGACCAATTAAGCATCTACTAGCAAATATTGTGAAGTAGCGTAAAACAAGAAAATGTATGCTAGTGATTCATGCATCGGAAACCTTTCTAGTTTCCCCTACAGCAATTGTATCGATAAACCCCTTCACATCGTCACGGCGTGGTTCCTCTATGCTACCCAAAAAGGGCAATTTGCAAACTTGACAAAATTCAGAGAGGGGCATCTCCTTATACTCATCATATAAACAAAAATCCACCGAAGGTGGTGACCTCCTAGCATGGAAATGAAAATTTTGCACAAAGATATTAGTGAGTAAGAGGTATTGTTCACGTTGGTCGCGGAGGAAGTCGGTGAGGCCTGCATTATCAGCCAACTCATAAAAACCATCATAAATCCCGGCTGCTCTCAAGAAATCATCACAAGGCCATTCACACGGCCGAACTTCCGCGGTGCGAGGGAGATTATATTTGGGCCTCTCTTCTTCTTCACTTTGCTTATCCTTCGAGCTTCGGCTTGAAGAACCCCTCAAAAATCTCTTCATCATTTTCTGAAATTTTTAGTAACTTCAAATAAAAGTGAACCAAACTCAACAAAATTGATAGCAACTACTCCCACAAGTGCCTAGAGACTATATCATGCATTAGAACTAATTGGGACCATATAAATTTGACATGCAAGCTCAAGATCAGGGTCACCTAAGCAGCAAAAATTTGCAATGAATAAAGCACTAGAACAAAAACTAATTGGACCATTGGAGGAGTCACATACCGAAGAACAATCCCCCAAAGCAGTTTTGTGAGTGGAGCTTTGAGCAGGGAGATCGAAAATGGCAGCAAAATGAGCAAGAAATCGTGCTTGATCTGGTTGGTTATTTTTTTGGGAGGAAGAAGGAGTGTGTGGTGGCTGGAATAAGTGGAGGGGAGCCACCATGGGCCCACGAGGCAGGGGGGTGCGCCCAGGGGGTGGGCGCGCCCTGCACCCTCGTGGCCAGGTGGTTACCCCCTCTGGTGTGTTCTCAGTGCCAATAATTCTTAAATATTCGACAAAAAATCATATTCATTTTCGGGGCATTTGGAGAACTTTTATTTTTGGGGTATTTTTTATTGCACGGATAAATCAGAAAACAGACAGAAAATACTATTTTGCTTTATTTAATCTAAATAACAGAAAGTTAAAGGAGGGTACAGAAGGTTGTGCTTTCTAACTTCATCCATCTCATGCTCATCAAAAGGAATCCACTAACAAGGTTTATCAAGTCTTGTTAACAAACTCATTCCGAATAACATGGAACCGGAGAAATTTCGAATAACACTATGTTACCTCGACGGGGATATGCACATCCCCAACAATAAGAATATCATAGGCCTTTTTGACAGTAGGAAGAGGAAATTCAAAACCTCCAATAGTAATCGATGGAATTTTTTCAATAGAATTGATATTGTGGACTTGCGGTTGTTTCCTCGAAAAGTGTACCGTATGCTCATTACCATTAACATGAAAAGTGACATTGCCTTTGTTGCAATCAATAACAGCCCCTGCAGTATTCAAAAAGGGTCTTCCAAGAATAATAGACATACTATCGTCCTCGGGAATATCAAGAATAACAAAGTCCGTTAAAATAGTAACATTTGCAACCACAACAGGCACATCCTCACAAATACCGACAGGTATAGCAGTTGATTTATCAGCCATTTGCAAAGATATTTCAGTAGGTGTCAACTTATTCAAATCAAGTCTACGATATAAAGAGAGAGGCATAACACTAACACCGGCTCCAAGATCACACAAAGCAGTTCTAACATAGTTTCTTTTAATGGAGCATGGTATAGTTGGTACTCCTGGATCTCCAAGTTTCTTTGGTATTCCACCCTTAAAAGTATAATTAGCAAGCATGGTGGAAATTTCAGCTTCCGGTATCTTTCTTTTATTTGTAACAATATCTTTCATATACTTAGCATAAGGATTCATTTTGAGCATATCAGTCAAACGTATACGCAAGATGATAGGTCTAATCATTTCAGCAAAGCGCTCAAAATCCTCATCATCCTTTTTCTTGGATGGTTTAGGAGGAAAAGGCATGGGTTTCTGAACCCATGGTTCTCTTTCTTTACCGTGCTTCCTAGCAACAAAGTCTCTCTTATCATAACGTTGATTCTTTGATTGTGGGTTATCAAGATCAACAGCAGGTTCAATTTCTACATCATTGTTATTACTAGGTTGAGCATCAACATGAACACCATCATTAACATTATCACTAGGTTCATGTTCATTTCCAGATTGTGTTTCAGCATCAGAAATAGAAATATCATTGGGATTCTCAGGTGTGGCAACAATAGGTTTACTAGAAGCATACAAAGTCCTATCATTTTTCTTTTTCTTCCTTTTAGAAGGACTAGGTGTATCAACATTATTTCTTTGAGAATCCTGCTCAATTCTCTTAGGGTGGCCCTCAGGATACAAAGGTTCCTGGGTCACTTTACGTCCTCTAGTTGCAACTCTAACAGCAAAGTCATTATTCTTACTATTCCATTCATTCAGCAAATCATTTTGAGCCACTTGTTCTACTTGAGTGGTGACCATAGAAGCATGTTTACTAATGAGTTTAAGTTCACCTTTAACTCTAGACATATAATCACTCAAGTGTTCAATCATATAACCATTGCATTTTAATTCTCTACCAAAATAAGCATTGAAGTTTTCTTGCTTAACCATAAAGTTATCAAACTCATCCAAACATTGTCTAGCAAACTTAGTAGGAGGGATTTCAGCTTTATCATATCTATAAAGAGAATTTACCTTTACTACCTGTGTCGGGTTATCAAGACCATGTGTTTCTTCAGCAGGCGGTAAATTAAGACCATGTATTTCTTCAACAGGAGGTAAATTCTTAACATCTTCAGCTTTAATACCTTTTTCCTTCATAGATTTGTTTGCCTCTTGCATATCTTCAGGACTGAGAAATAGAATACCCCTTTTCTTTGGAGTTGGCTTAGGAGTTGGTTCAGGAAGTGTCCAATTGTTTTCATTAGTCAACATATTATTCAATAGAATTTCATCTTGATCAACAGTTCTTTCCCTGAAAACACAACCAGCACAACTATCCAAGTGGTCTCTGGAAGCATCGATTAGTCCATTATAAAAGATATCAAGTATTTCATTTTTCTTGAGAGGGTGATCAGGCAAAGCATTAAGTAATTGGAGAAGCCTCCCCCAAGCTTGTGGGAACTCTCTTCTTCAATTTGCACAAAATTATATATTTCCCTTAAGGCAGCTTGTTTCTTATGAGCAGGGAAATATTTAGCAGAGAAGTAATAAATCATATCCTGGGGACTACGCACACAACCAAGATCAAGAGAATTAAACCATATCTTAGCATCACCCTTTAATGAGAACGGAAATAATTTAAGGATATAATAGTAGCGAGTTTTCTCATCATTAGTGAACAGGGTGGCTATATCATTTAATGTAGTAAGATGTGCCACAACAGTTTCAGATTCATAGCCATAAAAAGGATCAGATTCAACCAAAGTAATTATCTCAGGATCAACAGAGAAATCATAATCCTTATCAGTAACAAAGATAGGTGAAGTAGCATAAGCAGGATCATATTTCATTCTAGCATTCAGAGTTTTTTCTTTAAGCTTAACTAATAATTTCTTAAGATCACTTCTATCATTGCAAGCAAGAAAGTCTCTAGCAGTTTCTTCATCCATAACATAACCCTCAGGCACAACAGGCAATTCATATCTAGGGGGAGAATCTTCATCATCACTTTCATCAATATTATCAGTTTCAATAATTTCATTCTCTCTAGCCCTAGCAAGTTGTTCATCAAGAAATTCACCAAGTGGCATAGTAGTATCAAGCATAGAAGTAGTCTCATCATAAGTATCATGCATAGCAGAAGTGGCATCATCAATAACATGTGACATATCTGAATTAATAGCAGAAGCAGGTTTAGGTGTCGCAAGCTTACTCAAAACAGAAGGTGAATCAAGTGCAGAGCTAGATGGCAGTTCCTTACCTCCCCTCGTAGTTGAGGGATAAATTTTAGTTTTCTCGTCTTTCAAGTTCTTCATAGTGACCAGCAGATATAAATCCCAAGTGACTCAAAGAATAGAGCTATGCTCCCCGGCAACGGTGCCAGAAAATAGTCTTGATAACCCACAAGTATAGGGGATTGCAACAGTTTTTGAGGGTAGAGTATTCAACCCAAATTTATTGATTCGACACAAGGGGAGCCAAAGGATATTCTCAAGTATTAGAAGTTGAGATGTCAATTCAACCACACCTGGATAACTTAGTATCTGCAGCAAAGTGTTTAGTAGCAAAGTAGTATGATAGTAACGGTAATGGTAGCGAAAGTAATATTTTTGGGTTTTGTAGTGATTGTAACAGTAGCAACGGAAAAGTAAATAAGCGAAGAACAATATGTGAAAAGCTCGTAGGCATTGGATCGGCGATGGAGAATTATGCCGGATGCGGTTCATCATGTAACAGCATAACATAGGGTGACACAGAACTAGCTCCAATTAATCAATGTAATGTAGGCTTGTATTCCGAATATAGTACGTGCTTATGGAAAAGAACTTGCATGACATATTTTGTCCTACCCTCCCGTGGCAGCGGGGTCCTATTGGAAATTAAGGGATATTAAGGCCTCCTTTTAATAGAGTACCGGACCAAAGCATTAACACATAGTGAATACATGAACTCCTCAAACTATGGTCATCACCGGGAGTGGTCGTGATTATTGTCACTTCGGGGTTGCCGGATCATAACACATAGTAGGTGACTATAGACTTGCAAGATAGGATCAAGAACTCACATATATTCATGAAAACATAATAGGTTCAGATCTGAAATCATGGCACCCGGGCCCTGGTGACAAGCATTAAGCATAGCAAAGTCATAGCAACATCAATCTCAGAACATAGTGGATACTAGGGATCAAACCCTAACAAAACTAACTCGATTACATGATAAATCTCATCCAACCCATCACCGTCCAGCAAGCCTACAATGGAATTACTCACGCACGGCGGTGAGCATCATGAAATTGGTGATGGAGGATGGTTGATGATGACGATGGCGACGGATTCCCCTCTCCGGAGCCCTGAACGGACTCCAGATCAGCCCTCCCGAGAGAGATTAGGGCTTGGCGGCGGCTCCGTATCGTAAAACGTGATGAATCCTTCTCTCTGATTTTTTTCTCCCCGAGCGTGAATATATAGAGTTGGAGTTGAGGTCGGTGGAGCACCAGGGGGCCCACGAGGCAGGGGGCGCGCCCAGGGGGCAGGCGCGCCTCCTACCCTCGTGGACAGGGTGTGGGCCCCCTGGCCTTGATTCTTTCGCCAGTATTTTTTATTATTTACAAAAATAATCTCCGTGAAGTTTCAGGTCATTCCGAGAACTTTTGTTTTGCACAAAGATAACACCATGGCAATTCTGCTGAAAACAGCGTCAGTCCGGGTTAGTTCCATTCAAATCATGCAAGTTAGAGTCCAAAACAAGGGCAAAAGTGTTTGGAAAAGTAGATACGACGGAGACGTATCATCCCTCGCATTACATTATTTGCCATTTGCCTCTCGTTTTCCTCTCCCCCACTTCACCTTTGTCATTTTATTCGCCCCCTCTTTCTGTTCGCCTCTTTTTCGCTTGCTTCTTGTTTGCTTGTGTGTTGGATTGCTTGTTTGTCACGATGGCTCAAGATAATACTAAATTGTGTGACTTTGCCAATACCAACAACAATGATTTTCTTAGAACTCCGATTGCTCCTCTTACCGATGCTGAATCTTTTGAAATTAATGCTGCTTTGTTGAATCTTGTCATGAAAGATCAATTCACCTCCCTTCCTAGTGAAGATGCCGCTACCCATCTAAATAGCTTTGTTGATTTGTGTGATATGCAAAATAAGAAAGATGTGGACAATGATATTGTTAAATTGAAGCTATTTCCTTTTTCGCTTAGAGATCGTGCTAAAACTTGGTTTTCGTCTTTGCCTAAAGTTAGTATTGATTCTTGGAATAAGTGCAAAGATGCTTTTATCTCTAAGTATTTTCCTCCCGCTAAGATCATCTCTCTTAGAAACGATATTATGAAATTTAAGCAACTTGATCATGAACATGTTTCACAAGCTTGGGAGAGAATGAAATTAATGATACGTAATTTCCCTACACATGGTTTGAACTTATGGATGATTATACAAAAAATTTATGCCGGATTGAATATTTCTTCTAGAAATCTTTTAGATTCGGCCGCGGGAGGCACTTTTATGGAAATCACTTTAGGATAAGCTACTAAACTCCTAGATAATATTATGGTTAATTATTCTCAATGGCACACTGAAAGATCTACTTGTAAAAAGGTACATGCAATTGAAGAGATTAATGTTTTGAGTGGAAAGATGGATGAACTTATGAAATTGTTTGCTAATAAGAGTGTTTCTTCTGATCCCAATGATATGCCTTTGTCTACTTTGATTGAGAATAATAATGAACCTATGGATGTGAATTTTGTTGGTAGGAACAATTTTGGTAACAACGCATATAGAGGAAACTTTAATCAACGCAAAGAAAGAACCGCTAGGATGCGTGCAGGGAAGAAGAAGGCGTGGGTAAAAAGGAGGAGTCCTTGTCCCTTTATAAGGGCGGAGGAAACTGTGCGCCTCCTCACCTGCCTAGTAAACTCGCTTATTCCCCAAGCGCCATGATTAATGGCGCGGTTGGGTTACCCACACCCGTATTGATGAGAATCCTGTAATAAGGGGACACGATCTCTGCTTCGACAAGACGTGCCATGAAAACCGCCTCGCAATATGTGCAGTAGCTGGTTGAGAAAAACGGTTCGAATAATGACCGGACCACGGCGTGATGTCACGTTGTCAGCAGATTAGATTTATGGAAATATTATACTCTCTATGGTGGTATGTGGAATTTGTTTTGCAGAGCCGGACACGATCCTTGTGTTCAAAATCTTCTATGGAGTATTCGGAGGAGGAACCCGCCTTGCAATGCCGAAGACGATCTGTGCGCCGGACTCATCGTCATTGAAGCCTGGTTCAGGGGCTACTGAGGGAGTCCTGGATTAGGGGGTCCTCAGACTACCGGACTATATACTTTGGCCGGACTGTTGGACTATGAAGATACAAGATTGAAGACTTCGTCCCGAGTTCAGATGGGACTCTCCTTTGCGTGGAAGGCAAGCGTGGCAATTCGGATATGTAGATCTCCTCCCTTGTAACCGAATCTGTGTAACCCTAGCCCCCTCCGATGTCTATATAAACCGGAGGGTTTAGTCCGTAGGACACCAACAATCATAATCATAGGCTAGCTTCTAGGGTTTAGCCTCTATGATCTCGTGGTAGATCAACTCTTGTAATACTCATATCATCAAGATCAATCAAGCAGGAAGTAGGGTATTACCTCCATCGAGAGGGCCCGAACCTGGGTAAACATTGTGTCTCCCGCCTCCTGTTACCATCCGCCTTAGACGCACAGTTCAGAACCCCCTACCCAAGATCCGCCGGTTTTGACACCAACAATGAGTGCAAAGAAAGAACCGCTAGGATGCGTGCTAAGAAAGATTGCTTTATAAAAGCGTGTTCTTCTAGTTTTCATGATAAAAAGGATGAAGATCTAAAAGTGATTGATGTGTCTCCTATTAAATCTTTGTTTTGCAATATGAATCTTGATAATGATGGGACTGGAGATGAGTCAACTTTAATTAAAAGGCGTCCCAATGATTCGGAGTTTTTAGATCTTGATGCAAAAATTGGTAAAAGTGGGATTGAAGAGGTCAAAACTTTACATAGCAATGAACCCACTATTTTGGATTTCAAGGAATTTAATTATGATAATTGTTCTTTAATAGATTGTATATCCTTGTTGCAATCCGTGCTAAATTCTCCGCATGCTTATAGTCAAAATAAGGCTTTTACTAAACATATCGTTGATGCTTTAATGCAATCTTATGAAGAAAAGATTGAATTGGAAGTTTCTATCCCTAGAAAACTTTATGATGAGTGGGAACCTACTATTAAAATTAAAATTAAAGATCATGAATGCTATGCTTTGTGTGATTTGGGTGCTAGTGTTTCCACGATTCCAAAAACTTTGTGTGATATGTTAGGTTTCCATGAATTTGATTATTGTTCTTTAAACTTGCACCTTGCGAATTCCACCATTAAGAAACCTATGGGAAGAATTAATGATTTCCTTATTGTTGCAAATAGGAATTATGTGCCCGTAGATTTCGTTGTCCTTGATATAGATTGCAATCCTTCATGTCCTATTATTCTTGGTAGACCTTTCCTTAGAACGATTGGTGCAATTATTGATATGAAAGAAGGGAATATCAGATTCCAATTTCGGTTAAGGAAAGGCGTGGAACACTTTCCTAGAAAGAAAATTAAATTACCTTATGAATCTATTATGAGAGCCACTTATGGATTGCACACCAAAGATGGCAATACCTAGATCTATCCTTGCCTTTATGCCTAGCTAGGGGCGTTAAACGATAGCGCTTGTTGGGAGGCAACCCAATTTTATTTTAATTTCTTGATTTTTGGTTCTGTTTAGTAATAAATAATCCATCTAGCTTCTATTTAGATATGGTTTTATGTTTTAATTAGTGTTTGTGCCAAGTAGAAGCTTTGGGAAGACTTGGGTGAAGTCTTTTTGATCTTGCTGTAAAAAACAGGAACTTTAGCGCTCACGCGATTAGCTACAACTTTTTACTGGAGAGTGCTATTTTGTTGATTATTTTTGAAGATGATTAATAGATAAATTCCTCACGTCCAGAAATTTATTTTAGAATTTTTGGAGTTCCAGAAGTATGCGTTTGATACAGATTACTACAGATTGTTCTGTTTTTGACAGATTCTGTTTTTCGTGTGTTGTTTGCTTATTTTAATGAATCTATGGCTAGTATCGGAGGTTACGAACCATAGAAAATTTGTAATACAGTAGGTTTAACACCAATATAAATAAAGAATGACTTCATTACAGTACCTTAAAGTGGTGTTTTGTTTTCTTTCGCTAACGGAGCTCACGAGATTTCCTGTTAAGTTTTGTGTTGTGAAGTTTTCAAGTTTTGGGTAAAGATTTGATGGATTATGGAACAAGGAGTGGCAAGAGCCTAAGCTTGGGGATTCCCAAGGCACCCCAAGGTAAAATCCAAGGACAACCAAAAAGCCTAAGCTTGAGTATGCCCCGCAAGGCATCCCCTCTTTTGTCATCATCCATCGGTAACTTTACTTGGAGCTATATTTTTATTCACCACATGATATGTGTTTTGCTTGGAGCGTCTTGTATGATTTGATTCTTTGCTTTTTAGTTCACCACAATCATCCTTGCTGTACACACCTTTTGAGAGGGACACACATTATTCGGAATTTATTAGAATACTCTATGTGCTTCACTTATATCTTTTGAGCTAAACAATTTTTCTCTAGTGCTTCACTTATAACTTTTAGAGCACGGCGGTGGTTTATTTTATAGAAATTATTGATCTCTCATGCTTCACTTATATTATTTTGAGAGTCCTTTGGAACATCATGGTAATTTGCTTTGGTTATAAAATTAGTCCTAATATGATAGGCATCCAAGATGGATATAATAAAAACTTCCATATAAGTGCATTGAATACTAGGAGAAGTTTGATACTTGATGATTGTTTTGAGATATGGAGATAGTGATATTAAAGTTGTGCTAGTTGAGTAGTTGTGAATTTGAGAAATACTTGTGTTGAAGTTTGCAAGTCCCGTAGCATGCACGTGTGGTAAACATTGTGTAACAAATTTGAAACATGAGGTGTTCTTAGATTGTCATCCTTATGAGTGGCGGTCGGGGACGGGCGATGATCTTTTCCTACCAATCTATCCCCCTAGGAGCATGCGCGTAGTGCTTGGTTTTTGATGACTTGTAGATTTTTGCAATAAGTATGTGAGTTCTTTATGATTAATGTTGAGTCCATGGATTATACGCACTCACAACCTTCCATCATTGCTAGCCTCTTCGGTACCGTGCATTGCCCTTTCTCACCTTGAGAGTTGGTGCAAACTTCGCCGGTGCATCCAAACCCCGTGATAAGATACGCTCTATCACACATAAACCTCCTTATATCTTCCTCAAAACAGCCACCATACCTACCTATTATGGCATTTCCATAGCCATTCCGAGATATATTGCCATGCAACTTTCCACCGTTCCATTTTTTATGACACGCTTCATCATTGTCATTTTGCCTTGCATGATCATGTAGTTGACATCGTATTTGTGGCAAAGCCACCATGCATATTATTTCATACATGTCACTCTTGATTCGTTGCTCATCTTGGTATACCGCCGGAGGCATTCATATAGAGACATATTTTGTTCTAAGTATCGAGTTGTAATCATTGAGTTGTAAATGAATACAAGTGTGATGATCATCATTAATAGAGCATTGTCCAAAAAAAAGAGAAAGGCCAAAAAAAAGAAAAGGCCCAAAAAAAGAGAAATAAAAAGGGGCAATGCTACTGTCCTTTTTCCACATTTGTGCTTCAAAGTAGCACCATGATCTTTATGATAGAGAGTCTCTTGTTTTGTCACTTCCATATACTAGTGGGAATTTTTCATTATAGAACTTGGCTTGTATATTCCAACAATGGGCTTCCTCAAATGCCCTAGGTCTTCGTGAGCAAGCAAGTTGGATGCACACCCACTTAGTTTATTTTGTTGAGCTTTCATACATTTATAGCTCTAGTGCATCCGTTGCATGGCAATCCCTACTCCTTGCATTGACATCAATTGATGGGCATCTCCCTAGCCCGTTGATTAGCCGCGTCAATGTGAGACTTTCTCCCTTTTTGTCTTCTCCACACAACCCCCATCATTATATTCTATTCCACCCATAGTGCTATATCCATGGCTCACGCTCATGTATTGAGTGAAAGTTGAAAAAAGTTTGAGATTACTAAAGTATGAAACAATTGCTTGGCTTGTCATCGGGGTTGTGCAAGATGAGAGCATCTTGTGTGACGAAAATGGAGCATGACCAAACTATATGATTTGGTAGGGATGAACTTTCTTTGGCCATGTTATTTTGAGAAGACATAATTGCTTAGTTAGTATGCTTCAAGTATTATTATTTTTATGTCAATATTAAACTTTTATCTTGAATCTTTCGGATCTGAACATTCATGCCACAACAAAGAAAATTACATTGAAGAATAAGTAGCATTCCACATCAAAAATTCTGTTTTTATCATTTACCTACTCGAGGACGAGCAGGAATTAAGCTTGGGGATGCTTGATACGTCTCCAACGTATCTATAATTTTTTATTGCTCCATGCTATTATATATTCTGTTTTGGATGTTTAATGGGCTTTATTATACACTTTTATATTATTTTTGGGACTAACCTATTAACCCAAGGCCCAGTGCAAATTGCTGTCTTCTGCCTATTTCAGTGTTTCGCAGAAAAGGAATATCAAACGGAGTCCAAACGGAATGAAACCTTCGGGAGCGTGATTTTTGGAACAAACGTGATCCAGAGGACTTGGAGTGGACGTCAAGAAACGAACGAGGAGGCCACGAGGCAGGGGGCGCGCCTACCCCCCTGGGTGCGCCCTCCACCCTCGTGGGCCCCTCGTGGCTCCACCGACCTACTTCTTCCTCCTATATATACCTACGTACCCTGAAACCATCGAGGAGCACCACGAAACCCTATTTCCACCGCCGCAACCTTCAGTACCCGTGAGATCCCATCTTGGGGCCTTTTCCGGTGCTCCGCCGAAGGGGGAATCGATCACGCAGGGCTTCTACATCAACACCATAGCCTCTCCGTTGATGTGTGAGTAGTTTACCACAGACCTTCGGGTCCATAGTTATTAGCTAGATGGCTTCTTCTCTCTCTTTGGAACTCAATACAAAGTTCTCCTCGATCTTCTTGGAGATCTATTCGATGTAACTCTTTTTTGCGGTGTGTTTGTCGAGATCCGATGAATTGTGGGTTTATGATCAAGATATGTATGAACAATATTTGAATCTTCTCTGAATTCTTTTATGTATGATTGGTTATCTTTGCAAGTCTCTTCGAATTATCAGTTTGGTTTGGCCTACTATATTGATCTTTCTTGCAATGGGAGAAGTGCTTAGCTTTGGGTTCAATCTTGCGTTGCTCGATCCCAGTGACAGAAAGGGAAACGACACGTATTGTATTGTTGCCATCGAGGATAAAAAGATGGGGTTTATATCATATTTCTTGAGTTTATCCCTCTACATCATGTCATCTTACCTAATGCGTTACTCCGTTCTTATGAACTTAATACTCTAGATGCATGCTGGATAGCGGTCGATGTGTGGAGCAATAGTAGTAGATGCAGGCAGGAGTCGGTCTACTTGTCACGGACGTGATGCCTATATACATGATCATGCCTAGATATTCTCATAATTATGCACTTTTCTATCAATTGCTCGACAGTAATTTGTTCACCCACCGTAATACTTATGCTATCTTGAGAGAAGCCACTAGTGAAACCTATGGCCCCCGGGTCTATTTTCCATCATATTAATCTTCCCTCAACTAGCTATTTCTAGCACCGTTTATTTTGCAATCTTTACTTTTAATCTTTATCATAAAAATACCAAAAATATTATCTTATCATCTCTATCAGATCTCACTTTTGCAAGTGGCCGTGAAGATATTGACAACCCCTTTATCGCGTTGGTTGCTAGGTTCTTATTTATTTGTGTAGGTACGAGGGACTTGCGTGTGGCCTCCTACTGGATTGATACCTTGGTTCTCAAAAATTGAGGGAAATACTTACGCTACTTTGCTGCATCACCCTTTCCTCTTCAAGGGAAAACCAATGCATGCTCAAGAGGTAGCACTTCTTACCAGTTAGGAGCTCATAGGATGTCTTCTTTAGAAGCTTGTGAAGATAAACACGGTTGATGACATGGCATGCAGTATCAATGGCTTCAGGCCAGAACTTCCTTGGAGTCTTGTACTCATCAAGCATCGTCCGAGCCATCTCAATGAGTGTTCTGTTCTTGCGCTCCACGATACCATTCTACTAAGGTGTGTATGGAGCTGAGAACTCATGAGCGATGCCCAATGTATCAAGATAAGTGTCGAGGCCGGTGTTCTTGAACTCTGTGCCGTTGTCACTTCTGATGTGCTTGATCTTGATGCCATAGTTCGTCGTGGCACGATTGGTGAAACGTCTGAAGACATCCTGCACTTCATTCTTGTAAAGGATCATATGCATCCATGTGTATCTTGAATAATCATCAACAATGACGAAGCCATAGAGGCAAGCAGTGGTAGTAAGAGTAGAGTAGTGAGTAGGGCCAAATAAGTCCATGTGAAGCAGCTCGAAGGGTTGAGATGTCGTCATGATTGTCTTCGAGGGATGCTTGGCCCTTGTCATCTTTCTAGCTTCGTAGGCACCACACAGATGATCCTTCTTGAACTTGACGCCCTTGATGCCTACGACATGTTTCTTCTTTGCGAGTGTGTACAAGTTCCTCATGCCAGCATGCCCTAGCCTCCGATGCCAGAGCTAGCACTCTGAAGCTTTTGCTAGAAGACATAAGACCAACTGTTGTCCTGCTGAGAAATCTACCTTATACAGATCATCTTTCCGATACCCTTCAAAGACTAGAGACTTGTCAGATTCCATTAGAACAAGGCAACGATATTTTCCAAATATCACAATCATGTTCAAATCACAAAGCATTGAGACAGACATTAAGTTGAAACCAAGGGATTCAACAAGCATCACTTTATCCATGTGCTGATCCTTTGAGATTGCAACTCTACCTAGACCCAATACCTTGCTTTTACCAGTGTCAGCAAATGTGATGTGACTCTTGTCAGATGGACGTAAGGTTGAGTCCATGAGAAGACTTCGATCACCAGTCATGTGATTAGTGCATCCACTGTCCATAATCCATTCTAAAGCCTTTGGTGTCATACCCTACGGTGCAGTTAGGGGGATAGGCTTCACCAAGGGTATTGTGAAGCATAAACATTTGACGAATGAGTGGATTATGAAAGTTCAGATCCTGGTTAGGGTAGATAGGATGACTGTCAAGGAAACCAGGAACAAAATACATAGTAAGACCATTTGGGCATTTTATCTTGCGCCCCACAAGATGTTTTAGGTCCCCAGCAATAGCATCAGACGCCTTTGATTTCCGGCTGGAGACCTTTCCCTGCAAAAGAGAGTTAAGTTTTCTTAACCACCCACATTTTCAGGGGTGGCTTCGAAGCAATGAGTCTAAGTGCAGCATCTGAGAACTTCGGCTTGGGAGCCCTAGCAAATAGCCTTGGAGGAGGTGAATAATACTAAGAATAAGCAGAATAGTTCTTGGTCTTATGAACATAGCGGTTTGAAGAAACACGCTCATATTCACAAGTCTGAGTATGATTTCCCTACAAAACATTGGCGTTAGGGTGACTCTGGTGAGTCCTCTGTCTGTATGAAGCCTTTGAACCATATGAAGCCTTTGGTATGGGGTTTGTCTTCTTCCCTGGTGGTGTCATGATGACATTCACCTGAAGATTCTCAAGACAACTCTTGGGCACCCAGATCCTCTTCAAAGGTGGTCCATTCCTGTAGTTAGTACCAATATACCTGGCAAACACTTCACCATTCTGATTCTTAAACAGTTTATAGTTTGCATCAAAGGATTCATCAATGATAATCGGTTTAGCACAAGTGAAGCCAGATAAGGTGGATGGATCCACTGAAGGTCCCTTTGCAGCAACTCATGTGGTTTTGGGGTACTGCTCAGGCTTCCAGTAAGAACCATCAACATTCATTTTCCTCTCGAACCCAACACCCTCTTTCCTAGGGTTTCGGTTCAGAATCTGCTTTTTGAGGACATCGCATAGTGTTTGATGCCCTTTGAGACTTTTGTACATTCCTGTCTCAAGCAATGTCTTCAACCTGGCATTCTCATAAGCAATAGTAGTTGTATCCTCAGCAAAGGGGTTAGTTACCACATCAGCAGTTGAAGATATTGCAATAGTAGCAGCAGTAGAACGTTCAGCAACAGAGGTAGCGTTATCACGCTCAAGGCATTTTAGACATGGTGGTTCAAATCCTTCCTGAGCGGGACTGATCTGTTGAGCGGGAAGTGACCCATTCTCTTTTTGAAGATCTTCATGAGCCGCTCTCAATTTCTCAAGTTCTTGCTTCCTTTTAAGATAATCGTAGGAAAGCTTTTCATGAGTTGTTGAGAGTGTTTCATGACGACTTTCAAGTTCCTCGTACTTAACATGAAGATTTTTGATGTCTTCAATTAAGGACTGAGATCGGGTCATTTCCGCGTCCAACAGGTCATCACTTTTGTCTAGCAATTTTTGAATATGTTCCATAGCTTTCTGTTGTTCAGTTGCAATTTTAGCAAGTGTTTTGTAGCTAGGTTTGGATTCACAATCAGAGTCATCTTCACTTGATGTTTGAAAGTAGACATCGCGTGAGTTTACCTTGGCACCGCGTGCCATGAAGCAGTAGGTGGGAGCAGAGTCGTCCTTGTCATTAGCATCAGCGTTGGTGACGGAGCCATTGTCTTCAGTGTTGAAGATGGACTTGGCAACGTAGGCTGTAACTAGAGCCATACTTGCAACGCCAGAGTCGGACTCCTCCTCAGACTCCACCTCTGCCTCCTCAGAAGTAGACTCCTCCTCTGAATCCATCTCCTTGCCAACAAAAGCACGAGCCTTGCCAGATGAACTCTTCTTGTATGATGAAGACTTGGAAGAAGACTTTGAGGATTTCTTCTTCTTGTTGTCATTAGAATCATATTCCTTGCTCTTCTTCTTCTTGTTGTTCTCATTGTCCCACTGTGAACATTGTATTGAAATCAAAGAGAGAGAAGAATCCATCTAGCTACTAGCTATGGACCCGTAGGTCTGTGGTGAACTACTCACGCATCATCGGAAGGGCAGCAAGGTTGATGTAGAAGCCCTCCATGATCGATTCCCCTTCGGCAGAGTACCGAAAAAGGCCTCCAGACGGGATCACGGAAGAACAGAAACTTGCGGCGGCGGAAAAAGTATTTTGGGTGGCTCTCTGTTGGTTTCCTGATTTTAGAGAATTTATAGAGGTGGAATTAGGTTAGACGGAGCCACAAGGGCCCACAAGGCATCAGGGCGCGCCCTATTGCCTTGTCGTCTCCTTGTTTGCCTTCTGGTCTCCTCCCGATGCTTCTAGCATCTCTCTTGTCTAGAAAAAATTGTCAAAAAGTTTTGTAGTGTTTGGACTTCGGAAAACAGGCAAAAAACAGCTACTGGCACTCGGCACTGGGTTAATAGGTTAGTCCCAAAAAATGATATAATTTCATATAAAATATCCAAGATTGATATTGTAATAGCATGGAACAATAAAAATTGTAGATACGTTGGAGACGTATCAAGCATCCCCAAGCTTAATTTCTGGTCGTCCTCGAGTAGGTAAATGATAAAAAACAGAATTTTTGATGTGGAATGCTACCTAACATGTCTATCATGTAATATTTCTTTTAAGTATGAATATTAAGATTCGAATGATTCAAAGCAATAGTATATAATTTGACATAAAGACATCAATACTTAGGCATACTAACAGGCAATCATGTCTTTCAAAATAAAAATGCTAAAGAACGCTACCCCTACAAAATCATATAGCCTTGTCATGCTCCACCTTCTTAACACAAAATATAAATCATGCACTACCTCGGTGTTAGCCAAGCAATTGGTTCATACTTTTTAGCGCGCATTAGCTTTTTCGGTCCCCGTGCAATACATGAGCGCAAGCCATGGATATAGCACCATGGGTGAAATAGAATGCAGTGGTAGAGATTAATATGTATATGACAAAAGAAAAGGAAGAAAGTCTCAGATCGACGCGGCTAATCAACGTGCTATGGAGATGCCCATCAATTGATGTCAATGCAAGGAGTAGGGATTGCCATGCAAGAGATGCACTAAGAGCTATAAGTGTATGAAAGCTCAAACTGAAAACTAAGTGGGTGTGCATCCAACTTGCTTGCTCTAGAAGACCTCGGGCACTTGAGGAAGCCCATCATCGGAATACACAAGCCAAGTTCTGTAATGAAAAATTCCCACTAGTATATGAAAGTGACTACATAGGAGACTCTCTATATTAAAAACATGGTGCTACTTTGAAGCACAAGTGTGGAAAAACATAGTAACATTGCCCCTTCTCTCTTTTTTCTCTCATTTCTTTTTGGTGGGCTCCTTTTGGCCTTTTTATGGGCTCTTTTTGGTCTCTTTTTATTTATTTATTTACTCACTGGGACAATGCTCTAATAATGAATAATGATGATCATCACACTTCTATTTACTTACAACTGCAAATTACAACTCGATACTAGAACAAAATATGACTCTATATGAATGCCTTTGGCGGTGTATGAGGATGTGTAAAGATCTAGCGTAACATGTATAAAAAATGATGAACGGTGGCTAAGCCACAAATACTATGTCAGCTACATGATCATGCAAAGCAATATGACAATGATGATGTTTGTCATAAAAAAAGAACGGTGGAAGTTGCATGGCAATATATCTCGGAATGGCTATGGAAATGCCATAATAGGAAGGTATGGTCGCTGTTTTGAGGAAGATATAAGGAGGCTTATGTGTGATAGAGCGTATCATATCACGGGGTTCGGATGAACCAGCGAAGTTTGAACCAACTCTTGAGGTGAGAAAGGGCAATGCACGGTACCGAAGAGGCTAGAAAATTGCGGAAAGGTGAGAGTGTGTATAATCCATGGACTCACATTAGTCATAAAGACCTCACATACTTATTGTGAAAGTCTATTAGCCCTCAAAGTAAAGTACTACTACGCATGCCCCTAGGGGGGAAGGTTGGTAGGGGTTAACCATCGCGCGCCCCCGACCTTCACGCAAAGGAAGACACTCAATAATAAATCGTGCTCCAACTTCTTAGCATAACGGGAGACTGAAAGTGCTAGTTATCGACTAGAGGGGGGTGAATAGGTGATTTTTATGAAAGTCTTCAAAACACGGGGGCTTTGAAGACAAACAATAGAAATGAACCTATTGATAATCAGTGGAAGGTAGACTACACTAGACAAGCCATAGTCAAGTAAGCAATGAAGTGAAAGCACGAAGACTATTAGCAGCTAGGTAGTATGGATCAGGATGGAAGAAAGTATGAAGCCAAACAACAATAGTCGTCACACAGTGAAGTCAATCAGATCAGGCAAGCAGGCAATGACTTCACGAAGACAAACTATAAGTAAAGAGAGGTAAGAGATAGAACCAGTTGCTTGGTGAGGACAGGGATTTGTTGGACCAGTTCCAGTTGCTGTGACAACTGTATGCCTGGTTAGGGAGGCTGAGATTCAACTCAGAAGACCGCGTCTTCACCTTATTCCCGTTGAGCTAAGGACACTTAGTCCTCGCCCAATCACTCTGGTAAGTCTTCAAGGTAGACTTCCAAACCTTCACAGACTTCATTCACCGGCAATCCACAATGACTCTTGGATGCTCAGAACGCGACGCCTAACCAGCTGGAGGATTCACAGTCCTCAAGTGTAACAAGTCTTCAGATCACGCGGACAGAAAGGCTTCAGTGATGCCTAAAACTCTTTGGCTCTGGGTGTTTTGGGCTTTGTCCTCGCAAGGATCTCTCTCTCAAATGCTTCGGAGGTGGGTTGCTCTCAAACGACAAAAGCCGTGCACTAACTCTGAGCAGCCACCAATTTATGGTGTAGGGGTGGGCTATTTATAGTCAGGAGGCAACCCTGACCTGATTTGTCTGAAATGACCCTGGGTCACTAAGGAACTGACACGTGTCCAATGGTCAGATTTCAAACACACGCAGCAGCTTGACTTGGGCTACAAGTAAAGCTGACTCATCCAGCTCTGGATAAGATTTGCTCTCATTGTCTTCGCTCGAAAACATAGGATTTGGTTGAGCATCACTTCAGTCACTCTGACTTTGTTCACTTGGACCCCACTTAATAGTGCGGTGGTTCCTATGACTCAACAAAGAAGAAAAGGAAACTACGAAACAACTATGTCTTCACACTCTATAGTCTTCACGTGAATGTCTTCTCAAGTCATAATCTTCGTTGTGAATATCTTCACAGACCACCATTGTCTTCAATGTCTTCACACATTTTTAGGGCTCATCTCTGGTAGGAAAACTGAATCAATGAGGGACTACTACCTGTGTTATCCTGCAATTCTCACAAACACATTAGTCCCTCAACCAAGTTTGTCGTCAATACTCCAAAACCAACTAGGGGTGGCACTAGATGCACTTACAGAGACTATACATGTATGCTTCGGGAATCACAAACCTTAACACCAATATTCTTACTAAACCACAATCATTCACTAGTACCTCCCACATATTACCATCTCTATATCTCAAAATTATTGCAAGGAATCGAACTTACCATATTCAGTGATCTAAATGAAAGTTTTTATTATATCCCTCTTGAATACCTATCTTATTAGGACCAATTTCATAACTCGTGCATATTGCCATTACTATTACCAAACCCTCAAAATGATATAAGTGAAGCATGAGAGTGCAACTATTTCTTTAAAATATAACCACCGTCGTGCTCTAAAAGATATAAGTGAAGCACTAGAGCAACTGCCTAGCTCAAAAGATATACGTGAACCACAAAGAGTATTCTAACAAATCACAAATAAATGCGCCTCCCTCTCAAAAAGTTTGTGCAGCAAAGATGATTGTGGCAAACTAAAAATAAAACAAAGGAAATACCACTATAATACATGATGCTCCAAGTAAAACTCATATCATGTGATGAATAAAAAATATAGCTCTAAGTAATTTACCGATGGTTGGTAGACGAAAGAGGGGATGCCTTCCGGGGCATCCCCAAGCTTAGACGCTTGGGTCTCCTTGGATATCACCTTGGGGTGCCTTGGGCATCCCCAAGCTTAGGATCTTTCCACTCCTTATTCCTTCATCCATCACGATCTCACTTAAAACTTGAAAACTTCAGCACACAAAACTCAAGCTTAGACGCTTGGGTCTCCTTGAATATCACCCTGGGGTGCCTTGGGCATCCCCAAGCTTAGGATCTTTCCACTCCTTATTCCTTCATCCATCGCGATCTCACTTAAAACTTGAAAACTTCAGCACACAAAACTCAACAGAAAACTCATGAGATACGTTAGTATAACAAGCCAATCATAAACTTTAGGTACTATTGTAAACCCATTCATATTTATTATTGCATAACACCTACTATATTCTAACTTCACCATGACTTATACCCCCGATACAATCCATAGATTCATTAAAACAAGCAAACAATGGAACAAAAACAGAATCTGTCAAAAACAGAATAGTCTGTAATGATCTGGACAAACGCAATACTTCTGTAACTCCAAAAAATCTGAGAAATTAGGATAACATGGGAAATATGTATATCAATCATGTGTAAAAAAACTCAGAATTTTATCACGTTCCAGTGAATATAAAAAATTATGTTACCGAGCGCAAAAGTTTTTTTCTCACAAAATCAAATCAACTATCAACCAAATCATCCCAGAGGCTTTACTTGGCACAAACACTAATTTAAACACAAAAACACAACCATAACAGTAGCATAATTGTGTGCACACTCAAAAACTTAAAAGAAAAAGGGGAAATAAATATAACTACCGAGTTGCCTCCCAACAAGTGCTACTCCCTCTGTTCCAAAATATAGTGCGCCCGCACTTCCCGAGATTCAACTTTGACCATAAATTTAACCACCGAGACCGACTGCGGCGGGAGCAAAATTATATAATTGAAAATTTCTTTTGTATACAAATTCATTGGTATAACTTTTGCTCCCGCCGCAGCGGTCTCGTTGGTTAAATTTATGGTCAAAGTTGAGGCACGGAAATCGATGACGCACTATATTTTGGAATAGAGGGAGTATTGTTTTACGCCCCTAGCTAGGCGTAATGCATAGTTTCAAGTATTGTCATCCTTAGTTTTAGAAAACCTAGCAATATCTATTTCACCTCTTTTCCATTATCAATGATATGAACTGAATGATCAAGCTTAGTGCTAAGAGTTTTTATTTCTTTCAAAACACAAAGAGCATCGAATTTTTGTTCCAAAGTATCAAATTTCCTATTTTGTGACACCACTTTGCCATTTATTTTAGAATCAAGATTAAATATCCCTCCAAAATTGGACTCCATTTATTTTAGAAGCAAGATTAAATATCCCTCGAAGATTAAGTATTGTGAGCTGCGTTGGGATTTCCTCAAAGAGGAGAGGATAATGCGGTACAAGAGATAAGTGTTTCCCTTAGTTAAGAACCAAGGTTATCAATCCAGTAGGAGAACCACGCGAAACTTCGTTAACAGCATCTACACACACAAAGAAGCAAATACTTGCACCCGATGCGATCAAGGGAGTTGTCAATCCCCTCAGTGGTTATTTGCAAGGATCAAATCTCGTAGTGATATATAGATAAAAAAATAACGGTAATAAAATTGTACTCCTCCGTCCAAAAATACTTGTCCTAGAAATGGATAAAATGGATTATCTATAACTAAAATAAGTCTAGATACAACCATTTCGAGGAAAAGTATTTCCGGACGGAGGGAGTAGCAAGGTATTTTTGAATTTTATATATGATAAAAGTAGACCCGGGGACCATAGTTTTCACTGGAGGCTTCTCTCTCGAACAAAAAGCATACGGTGGGTAGACAAATTACTGTTGGGCTATTGATAGAAAAGCGCATAGTTATGATGATATTCAAGGCAATGATCATGTATATAGGCATCACGTCTGAGACAAGTAGACCAACTCCTGCCTGCATCTAGTACTATTACTCCACCCATCGACCACTATCCAGCATGCATCTAGAGTATTAAGTTAATAAAAACAGAGTAACGCCTTAAGCAAGATGACATGATGTAGACAAAGAAAATCCAACCAATATGAATAAACCCCGTCGTTTTCCCCTTAATGGCAACAATACAAATACGTGTCTTGTCCCCTACTCTGTCACTGGGATATAGAGCACCGCAAGATTGAACCCATTACAAAGCACCTCTCCCATTGCAAGATAAATCAATCTAGTTGGCCAACCCAAATGGATAGATCAGAGAGAAATACAAAGCTATAATAATCATGCATAAAAGAATTCAGAGAAGACTCAATTAATATTCATGAATAATCTGATCATAAACCCACAATTCATCGGATCCCAACAAACACATCGCAAAAGAAGATTACATCAAATAGAACTCCAAGAACATCAAGGAGAACATTGTATTGAAGATCAATGAGAGAGAAGAAGCCATCTATCTACTAGCTATGGACCCGTAGGTCTGTGGTGAACTACTCACGCATCATCCAAAGGGCAGCAAGGTTGATGTAGAAGCCCTCCGTGATCGATTCCCCCTCCGGCAGAGTACAGAAAAAGGCCTCCAGATGGGATCACAAAAAAACAAAAACTTGCGGCGGAAAAAATATTTTGGATGGCTCTCTATTGGTTTCCCGATTTTAGAGAATTTATAGAGGTGGAATTAGGCCAGACGGAGCCACGAGGGGTCCACAAGGCATCAGGGCGTGCCTACCCCCCTGGGCGCACCCTGTTGCCTTGTCGTCTCCTCATTTGCCTTATGGTCTCCTCCCGAAGCTTCCAGGGTCTCTCTTGTCCAGAAAAAAATGTAAAAAGTTTCGTAGCATTTGGACTTCGTTTGGTATTGATTTCCTGGAAACCAAAAACAAGAAAAAAATAGCAACTGACACTTGGCACCGGGTTAATAGGTTAGTCCCCAAAAATGATATATAATTGCGTATAAAACATTCAAGATTGATACTATAATAGCATGGAACAATAAAAAATTATAGCTACGTTCGAGACGCATCAGAGGACACTTGGGGATTGTCATCTAGTCACGTTCATCATGTTTAGTTGATTCACGCTCGCTACTTTGATAACTTGATATGTGGGTGGACCGGTGCTTGGGTGTTGTTCTTACTTGAACAAGCAACCCACTTATGATTACCCCCTCTCGCAAGCATCCGCAACTATGGAAGAAGAATTAAGATAAATCTAAGCATAGCATGAAACATATGGATCCAAATCAGCCCCTTACGGAATAACGCATGAACTAGGGTTTAAGCTTCTCTCACTCTAGCAACCCATCTTCTACTTATTACTCCACAGTGCCTTCCCTTAGGCCCAAGAATGGTGAAGTGTCATGTAGTCGATATTCACATGACACCACTAAATAAAGCAACAACATATACATATCATCAAAATATCAAATGAATACCAACATCACATGATTACTTATAATAAGACTTATCTCATGTCCTCAAGAACGAAAGTAACTACTCATAAATCATATTCATGTTCAAGATCAAAGGGGCATTGAATATGCTTGAGGATCTGAACATTTAATATTCCACCAAATAAACCAACTAGCATCAACTACAAGATGTAATCCACACTACTAGCAACCCACAGGTACCAATCTGAGGTTTTGGGACAAAGATTGAATACAAGAGATGAACTAGGGTTTGAGATGAGATGGTGATGTGAAGATGTTGATGAAGATTAGTCCTCCTACAATGAGAGGATCGTTGGTGATGTCGATGACTTCGATTTCCCCCTCCCAAAGGGAAGTGTCCCCGGTGGAATCGCTCCGCCGGAGAGCAAAGTGCTCATGCCCAGGTTCCACCTCGAGACGGCGGTGCTTCGTCCCGAAAGGCTTCTCTTATTTTTTCTAGGTCAAAACCCTTCATATGGCAGAAGATGGGCACCGAAGGCCAGCTGTGGGCCCCACAAGGCATCAGGGCACGCCCAGGGGGTGGCCGCGCCATGATGCCTTGTGGGCAACTGGTGGCCCCCCTTTGGTATTTCTTTGCTCCAGTATATTTTACATATCTAATGAAAAATCTTTGTGAAGTTTCAAGTCATTTGGAGCTTTGTAGAATAGGTATCTTTGTTGTAGCTCTTTTAGGTCCAGAATTCCAGTTGCCAGTAATCTCCCTCTCCATGTAAATCTTCAAATTAAGTGAGAAAAGGCATAGAATTGCATCATAAAGTGGAATAATGACCAAAAAAATATAAATAACAATAGGGAAAACATGATGCAAAATAGACGTATCAGTCTTCACAATATTCTGCCATAGATCAACTGCCTAGGCAAATTGTACTCAAAAGACAGGGTTTAGGGACTGATAACCCTGGCAACGTGAGGCATGGAACCAAACAGCCTTGGCAACAAGACATGACCAGAACAGGTGTGTTAATGACTTGGACTCATGCATGCAAAGCTAACAGAAATACTCATTGGCCAGCCTCTTATTTGCAGGTGATCAACACACTATATGTGGTTCAGGTGAAGGAGCCATACGAAAAACTTGCAGCTAGCCGGCGCCCAAGACGTCAAAAATGAGGACTTGAAGGTGCAGAGAGTCCTGCCTTGGAAGTGCAAACTATAGGTTGAGCTTGTGGAGTAGCTTCTAGGTGTTCTGAAATTCCAGGTGATGGGATCCATCACATCGTCTCTTAGCTGAATATTTGTCTTCCAGACCCAAAGAAAATTCCTTATGATGTCAAAGTTCAGGTCATGCCGCAGATCTCGAATCCAATTTTGCTCCCATAAGACGCTTGTGTGAAATTCCATTCAGTTGTGTGTGAATAAAGCTTGTCTTTCTAGCGTCACTCTTCTTCTAATTCATTACTCCCTCAATCCATATTACTTGTCGCTCAAATGGATGTATCTAGACATATTTTAGTCCTAGATACCACTGGCGGAGCCTCTTGGAGGCCAAAGGGGGTCATGACGTCCCCCCCCCCCCTCCCAAGAGTGAAATACTTTTTGTAAACTTTTTGGTACATTTTATCACTGAAGTATGTTGATTTTAGAGCAGCAAATTGATTTACCGGGAGGACACACGCGCGCGTGCAAAGCTAGCTACCTAAAGCAGCTTGATTTTTTTCTATGAGTCGGACCTGTTTTTAAGCATATTTTGCTTTTGGTACAAATACACTCATTTCCAAAATACACTCATTTGAGAGACAAATAATATGGATTGGAGAGAGTATTATTTTCAGGTCCGTGTTACCTTCATGTAACTCCCTATCCAAACAGGAAATATAATACTCTCTCTGTTTCAAAATAAGTGTCTCAACTTTGTATTAATTTTAATACAAAATTGTACTAAGTTTGAGACATTTATTTTAAGATAGAGCGAGTAAATGTTTACAATGGTTTCTTTTTCTCGGGACAGATAAAATCTTGCGGGTGGAGAAGTTTACGAAGCTCCAAACGGGCCCTGCCCTTGCCCCTGCCCCTGCCGCTAGCGGTTGAACCCGTGGAACTTCGTCTTTCTCGTCTCCCCCAAATCGACGAGCAGGGCGAGCGGAATTCCAGGGCGAGCTCCCCTCCCCCTCCCTGCCCACTCGCCAAGTCGCCGGCGCCCAGCGGCCAGGCCGTTGCGCCCGGCCCCCCTCCCGGCTCCGAATTCCCATCCCGCGACGCCGACCTCTCAGTCCTCGGATCTCCCGCCAGCCGTCTGGTCGCTCCCAAAGTGAGTAAGGTCTCATCCGACTTTCTCTTCCTGCCAAGCCCTCTCCTCCCCTCCCGTCTCGTTATTCATCATCTGCTCCCCTACCCGCGGAAGGTTTTGGTAGTTGTCGCTACATACACCTTGTTTCTTGCGTTTCAAGGGGCTAGGGCTAATGTATAATTTACCAACAAATCTAGGTGCTTATGCTGCTTTGGCGGAGGAAGTATTTAGAAACGACCTTATTACAAAATTAAGAGTGTATAAACAGGCTGCTGGTCCTGATCATCAGGAATTCTCGTCGGGTAATAATATTTCTAGGTTGTCCGAGGATGATCATCTTTGGGGTTTCATTTTCTGCTAGGTTGTTCACGAATAGAATTTTAAGTGTCTAAACAAGTTTTTTGCTACGAATTCAAAGGACCATTAACTTTGGGGTTTCGTTCTTTGCTAGGTTGTTCACGAATTGAATTACTGGCGATTGATTTGTGTGCAGTAATATAGTTTTTCTGTTTGACTTTGATTCAAGTAATATAGTTTTATGTTCCGCACTGCAGTTAACTCGCCAACCATTCCTATTGTCCTTTAGCACCGTAATTTTTACCCATAATTCAGTTGTGTTAATCAGTACAAAACTACCTGATACCTATCCATAAGGTTATTGTAGCTAACCACCTGATGCTGACTGAACTTTATACTCCCTCTGTCCCAAAATATAGTGCGCCCATGCTTCCCGAGGTTCAACTTTGACCATAAATTTAACCAACAAGACTGGCTGTGGCGGGAGCAAAAATTATATAATTGAAAACTTCTTTTGAATACGAACTCACTGGTCTAATTTTTGCTCCCGCCGCAGTCGGACTCGTTGGTTAAATTTATGGTTAAAGTTGAAGCACGGGAACCGAGGACGCACTATATTTTGGAACGGAGGGAGTATTACATTATTGTTGCAATTGTGAAGAAGATATGTTACAATTGTAGAGTAGCTAAAAAAGTTAATTGTTGCATTTGTGAAGAAGATATGTTACAATTGTAAAGTAGCTAAAAAACAATTGTTATGCTGCTTTGCAGAGGAAGTATTTAGAAATGACCTTATTACAAAATTAAGAGTGTCTAAAATCTAAACAAGTTGTTGGTCCTGATCTTTAGGAATTCTCGCCGGCTAATAATATTTCTAGGTTGTCCAGGATGATCAACTTTGCGGTTTCACTTTTTTGCCTGTTTGCGAATAAAATTAAATAAAAGTGTCTAAACAAGTTGCTTGCTAGGAATTCAAGGACGATCAACTTTGGGATTCATTTTTTGCTCGGTTGTTCATGAATTGAATTACTGGTGATTGATTTGTGTGCAATAATATATTTGTCTGTTTGACTTTGATTCAAGTAATTTGCACCATGCAGTACAAATATCATAATTTTTTAAATTGAGACTATGACCACTTATTCGTGAGACTCGTCTTCATCCTTGAGGTTGAGGGAGGAGAACATGAGCAGGGAGAGCATAGGATTTATTCTACTCCAAGTCTCCAACTCTAACTAAGTTTAGCGACATGTTCTTACATGTCCTTTTAACATTGTTGCTGACTTGTTGTGTATCTCAGTTTTACCACCAGCTATTGTTATGTTCTGCATTGCAGTTGTGTTAGTTCAGTTACCTGATACCTATCCATTAGGGCTAACTACCTGTTGCTGACACAACTTGATGTTACCGTAATTTTTCTAATAGAAATAAACTCTAGTTTAAAGATAGGTGATGGTAATAAATTTCTAACCGTGTTCCATGTCGTGTAAAGATTTATTTAAGTTGCGTACGCATAACAGTAGCTATTAACATTGGCTGGCCCAACTCTTGGAGTGGTCCTTTCACCTTGGCCATTCTCATTTCCAAACGCCACACTTCATGGAGGTGTTCATCATCGCTGCTTGGAACGTTTGGTAGCCAAGAAATGCAAAGATCTCTGACATTGTTGTCCCTAACCTTACATCCTGGAAATCCTACTTAAGAATAGCTAAGGCGCCATTCAAGGTTTGGGTTTGCTCTCTAACCTGAATCTTATCTACATAAGTTTTGCTATGCTTTGGATAGTTGTTGTGAACTCTTACTGTGGGGCCTCCCCTAGAGCTTTTAGTCAAAAAGAAAGGTGACGAGCCATTAAACGTAGTATTAAAAACCATATGTGTACTGTTATTATTCTTGTAAATTAATAACCTTTCCTATAAGTACCATTATTTTTTAGCTTGCAGCATTGTGGTGGTGCCAGCTTCACATTCTGTAGTCATAAGATGCATCATGCAAATATATTTTCCCCAACATTTTTGACTTACACTCAACATTTCCAGTTAAAGACATGCCTTTTGTTTATGTGTGTTGTCTTATTTGGTTAGAAGATCCGCTGGACCAGCACAACGAGGAGACCCAGGCCAGAGAGCAATCCTGCTGTGAAGTAGTCATCTATGTCATCTAGGAGTAATTCAAAGAGGCCCTCAGATGACAATGTTGCCTCTGACGGAGGACTCCGACGTCGAGAGTTTTATCTGAATGGACCTTCCCTGGACCGTGCCTCCAAGCGTATCACGGAGGGTGTTCTGTCCCCTCCCAACTTGAAAAACTCACATAAGAGCAAGGGGAGCCACCAGTTGCATTCTGAGGCATCAGGAAGTAACTCAAGAAAGGGTGAAAGCAATCATGGGATACATGTGTCAGCAGGGAATGATGATTTGTCAACCACGCAGAAACCAAGGAAAGTGAAGCTCAAAATTGGTGGAATCAGTCGGACCATACCGGCAAAACCAAACCCTGCCATACCAGATTCCAGGTCTTCAGCTGCAAAGCCTACACGGCCTGGAGATTCATCGCACCGGCAAAAGCATGGTAATCAGGTAAACACCAAGTGATCATATCTTTTGTTTCGTAGTGTCATTTTGACTGAACAGAAGAAAATTTGCTAGCTTGCTAAATTCAAGTTCTGCAAGGAAAACTGGTTGGTGTTATTAGGACATACGCATGCAGTTTCTATCGAGATATTTCTTTTATCTCATAATCTTGGCACTATACCTGTTCTGATTATACTCCCTCCATTTTATTTACTCTGCATATTAGCTTTGACCTAAGTCAAACTTTATAAAGTTTGACCAAGTTTATAGAAAATAATACTCCGTATAAACTTTCACAATAACAAATACTCCCTCTGTCCCAAATTACTTGTCTTAGATTTGTCTAGATACATCCATTTGTCTAGATACGGATGTATCTAGACAAGTTTTAGTGTTAGATACATCCGTATCTAGACAAATCTAAGACAAGTAATTTGAGTCGGAGGTAATATATAAGATGTGAAAATATATGCAATGATGATTCTAATGGTACTTATTTGGCACTGTGGATGTTAATAAATTTTTGTATAAACTTAGTCAAATTTTACAAAATTTGACTTGAGACAAATCTAATATGCAGAGTAGATAAAAAAGAAGGGAGTATTTTGCAAGTCATGATGTTATGTTGGTTCACCGCACGTCCTGTCCCTTTATTTGCTTCAAATTGCTATCCATAATTGATACCCAATTAAAACGATGAATTACTTTCAGACTGAAGGTGCCAAAGATTCAAATAGGTTGCCCTCTTCTCAAGACAAGAAAACAAGAAAGCTGAGGAAAATTGAAGATACCTTGACTCCGGAACAACCTGCCAAAGTTCAGAGAGAAGCGTCTTCGGATCCTGTCCGGAAGAGTAGAAGGATTGCTAAGAAATCCAACATGGACAGTGAATTAGATGAGGAATATGGTTTAAGTACTCCTGAAAATCATGGAGCTTCTAATGATAATGAGGGTCATATTCGTGAACCTAAAAACAAAGGAGGGAGTAACCCTAAGAAGAATGCCTTGAAGAAAGACCGGAGCAGGAGCACAGTTTATGAGGTTGATAATGATTTTGTTACACCCCAATCAAATAGAGATGGCAAGAAAAGGTCAAGAGATTCTACTGATGCTGATGAGGATAATGCAGAAGAGGAGCTGGCCTCTGATAATGAGCTTGAAGCTGAAAACAAGAAGCAGAAAGCAGTCACTGAATTGTCTGCCAGTGTTAAGAGTGAACCTCTCACAACGCGTCGCCGAGCCCTTCAATCATGGATGGATGGGAACAGCAACAGTACCATTGAGTTCCCCGATGGTTTACCAGCAGCTTCGTCAAGAAGTACATACTACCTTGTTGCCTATTGTAACTTGACTGAAGTCTTGCGCTGATTTAATTTGAAACATTTTTCTGTGGCTCCAGGCAAGAAGGAAAAGCTCTCTGATGCTGAGATGCTCGCGAAGAAGGCTGAGGCTGCTCAGCGCCGCAAGATGCAAGTGGAGAAAGCCACTAAAGAAAGCGAGGTTGGAGAAACATTTGCTTACTCTCTTTTAAACTTCCTGGAATAGGTTCAGTTCCTAGGAGTTCTCAAAAGTGTTAACTGCAGGCGGAAGCTATAAGGAAAATACTGGGCCTGGACACCGAGAAGAAGAAAGAAGAGAGGAAGCAGAAGGAGCGAGAGGAGAAGGTCCATTGCATCATTTGACCATGCCCATGACACTCGCGTTTCTACTACCATTACCTTCTGACAGAATCATTCCTTTTTACTCAGGAGAAGGCAGCCAGAGCGCAAGAACTCGCCAGGAGCTCCATCCGGTGGGTCATGGGGCCCACAGGCACGGTGGTCACGTTCCCTGAAGAAGTAGGCCTCCCCAGTATCTTCAACTCCAAACCCTGCAGGTAACCAATCCTCCCATCCCTCCCCGCATTTGAGAAATCATCAGCAACAAATGTGCGCCTCAGATAACATCGTCTCACTTTGCCTTCATCACCCAGCTACCCTCCGCCGCGTGAGAAGTGCGCCGGACCGTCTTGCACGAACGCGTACCGGTACAGGGACTCGAAGCTGAAGCTCCCCCTCTGCAGCCTGGAGTGCTACAAAGCTGTCCGCGGGAGCGCTTGATTTTGAGGACACTGGGGTGGCGTCAGAGCTCCCTATTTTCGCAGCCGCATTCATTCATGCACCTTCAGAATAAGAGAGGACGGCCAGTCCTGACGATGCAAATTTGTTCGTTGGTCCAATAAGCGAGTTACAAGATAGTTACACATAGCTCTGTGGGTAAAAGATTATCGTGTACTGCACCAGTTTGTTTTACTACACCGTTGAGATGTACTGAGCCAGTGATGTTACCAGATGATTTCTAAGTAGATATATTACACATACATACATATAGAGAAGACAGCAGACAAAGATAGTTTTATTTTTCCTGGCGAGTTTTCATTTTTATATAAACCTTAGTGAGTTGGCGTTTGTATTTTGGAAGCAAGAAACAAAAGGCACACAAACAAATTTATTGTTGCACATGTGAAGGAAATTTGTGCAAGAAATTTGCCACGATGTCAAAGAAGCTAAAAAAATAAAAACAATTGGGGGCATTCCGAGAATTGAACTCGGGACCTCTCGCACCCTAAGCGAGAATCATACCACTAGACCAAATGCCCTTTGGATGACCACAAAGGTTTAACATCTCTAACATAGGTGGGCATGCCGATGGGCCCTCCACCCGCCCACTCGCTCAGAGCCTCAGACCACCCGTGTGGACCGGGCCCGTCCGCGAATCTCAGCCCTTAAATGGGCGTTTCCGCAAAAACGCCGTCCCCCGTAACAAATCGAAGAGTGGGTCTCTCTCTCCCGGCGGCGCAGGCGTTTCTCTCCTTCTCCTCCGGCGGCGGCAAGGTCAGACCCCTCTTCCCACACCGCTCGAACCTGCTCCATTCAATCGATCCCTCGGGTTTCCGTGTTCTGACGCACGGCTCGGTTCCTTCATGGCCTTCTCGCGGATCGGATCCTAGGTTTCCCCCCTCTAAATTGTTAGGAACCGTTCCAGATCTGGTCGCTCGGTGCCTGAATGATCCATTTCGCTAGGGTTGTTGTTTGCATCGACCGGAGGACTAGAAATTTGGGATGTTAGGCGATGATTTAGGGGAGCAGGATGCGTGTGATTTGCGAGGGGGTAGTTTTTTTTGTGTGTGTGAATACGGCGTCATGTTCGTAACCCACGGCGTGCGATGCCCCCATCCGGTGCGATTTTTTGGCGATATTTGTGTTCATAGGCTAGTGCTTTTGAGGGCTATGCGATTTGGATTGGGAAATGGTGGCTAAAAAAGAAACATCGCTCGCTCCAATGAGATGTGAATATGATGTATCAGATGGTATATGTGGGAACTAGGAGGTATCTTTTGGCGTGGTACCATCGCTGCTGCCTGTGGATCGTTTGGCTCAGTGCTATCCCTGACTAGCTCATATTCAGTTTTGATTTGAGGGCCATGCGATTTGGATTGGGAAATGGTGGCTAAGAAAGAAACATCGTTTGCTGCAATAAGATGTGAATATGTATCAGATGATATATCTGGTAATTAGGAAGTATACTTTGCCGTGGCACCATCACCGCTGCCTCTGGATGGTTTGGATCAGTGTAATCCCTTACTAGCACATTATGTGTTCACTAGTGTGTCATCATCGGTTTCACATATGAAATTAGGGTTGCCTTCTATTGCACTGTCATAGCTTCTAACATCCCATATCATTATTGAACTTTGTTATCTTTTTGCTCAGCAACCTGCATCCTGTTCATGATGGTATTGCGACTTGTGTAGTTCTCGACTTTGCCGTGCACATGAATGAGTGGTGTTGCAGGACTGTGCTTTTATTATTATTCTAGTTAATTCATATTCTTAGAGCACTAATAATTTCTCTCTGCTGCACTTAGCACATTACAATTGTACATTGTCCTCTCATTTCATGTCAGCATAACTCTATCTGCATATGTTTTTATATGTGCAACTGTTGTGCTATCCGCGGTAACATTATAGGTTTGTGAGGTATCAGTATTGTGAATAACCTGCTGATATGGCGCTCTATAAAGTGCCATTAGTCTATGCGAGTGGGGTTCCAGCTGGTGTTGTGGTATTAGTTCCTTTATGAAGTATGAACGTATCAGCACAACCATATTGCTGTGTTGGTAGAGCTCATCTATGTTGATTACTTGGTTTGGCTTATATTCAATAGTACTCCCTCCGTCCGGAAAAGCTTGTCCCTCAAATGGATGTATCTAGCATATAGTTAGTGCTAGATTCATCCATTTGAGGAACACGGTTGGGACAAGTTTTTTCGGACGGAGGGAGTATATGTTAGCTAGATTCATGTCCTTTCAGTATCCCAAAGCAGAAAAGTTCTTTTATTGATGAAGATGCTTATGTTAAAAGTAAGTCACCCCAAGTGCAAACTTATTATAGATCTCATCAAGTATACTTTCTGTGGGTATTTTCTTTGATGGAAAGGATTTTTTATTTTTCTTAGTGATATCTTGAATTTGAGTGAACCTGGTCTTGACTTATCTTGTAGTTTGTCTGTAACTTCTTAAATATGCATTGTGTTGAAGAAAATGACTTGTTGTGGCAATTATGATGCTGCCTTCTACAAGCCAAATGTCATTGTCCATCTTCTTTTGGCCGAGTGCTTTGTATGAAACAATGCATAATTTGAGTGGTGATTGTTGCATTTGCTAGGATGTTGATAATTTATGGTTAATCTGATGATGGGTGATAAGGAAGTTCCTCCCAACTAATTGCTTTGCCTCATTTATGCTTTATTGACTACGACGGTTGTGTCCTCTGTGCATGAGTGGCAGGTTAGGTGAAGGGTACACTGCATACATTTTTTGTTCTTGAAAGAAGCAATGATTGATGCTGAGGATGGAACCATTTATTGTGTCACATTTTTTCCCTGCTCCATCTTAAAATACCTTTTTAAAAACTTGGGCGGTGGAATAGTATGATACTAGGATCCAAATGCAGGGAGTTGACTCTTTTTGTAACTACTATTGTTCACGAAAGAGGTTTTGCTGAGCAGTTGATGAATCAGAGCCTCTTTTTCATACTCTATTGTTTGTGAATCATGCTGGTTTAACATAGCTTGGTCAACTAATTTTACAACTCAAAATCTTGAAGTTCTTGATTCATATTCTAGTTCTTCCAGTTTCAGCTTGGTTACGTCTTGAAAATTTGCACTGACTTGTTTTTGTGCAATTAACCCAAGCGACCTTTGGATGCGTGAAATACCATATATCATGTCCTGATTGTTTTATGTTGTTTGCACATGCCTGCATTTGTTTAAAGTATCTTGCTGCTGCCTTGGTGAAGATATGCTGTCACCATGTTCCCACGAAATCAGCTCACAGAATCTTCTCATCTTCTGCAGGCATTTTGGCATCTTGAGCCCAACAGCTAGCAGATGGCAGGCGGCAGAGTTGCACATGCGACCCTCAAGGGGCCGAGCGTGGTGAAGGAGATCTTCATTGGACTCACCCTTGGGCTGGTTGCTGGTGGTATGTGGAAGATGCATCACTGGAACGAGCAGAGGAAGACCCGATCCTTCTATGACATGCTCGAGAAGGGGCAGATCAGCGTCGTTGTCGAGGAGTAGTTCTGAAGTGCTGAACCAGAAGTTCTACATCTCGAAGTCTTTTGTCATTTTGGTTTTGCCAGTAATTTCTGAAACTCTCTGGAGAGCATGACAGAGTGATTGCTGTGGAGATTGTCATGAAAATAAGCACACCACCATTTGAGAACATCGAATCATTTTGAATTTGCTTTTTGTCCTATCAAATATGTCTTGTCTCATATGTGTTGCAAACAAATTCAGGGTTTGGAAGGCTTCCCTCTGACATGAATATGATTTAGGTTTCACTGTCATCCTTTTGGAAGTGAGCTCACCCTTTTGGCTTAATGCAATGGTGGGATGCCTAACAAGCTACTCCTTGTGTTTGATATTATCATGAATGGAACAAGCACCATCATTATGACTTATAACTGGTGTTCTTCTATCTGGTGATGTCATTTGGTTCGGTCAAGATAAGTTTTTAAGGTTTTCCCTTGCCTTTCACCGTCGTTTTCGTATGCGGTCATGAGTTTAGTTTTCTGATGACGGATCTTGTTCTGCTTGCTTACACTACCGTCATTAACCATTATTGCGTGATTACTGATCAAAGGTGCTGATGTATATTCTGTTTCTTCCCTGTTGGAACACATATCTTGATGGTTGTGACATGGGTTGTGATCTAGTGGTACCATTTGATTCTTGTCACCTTGCTTTTGCCTCTGCAAAGGTTGGAATAGATGCAAGAAAATAAACAACATAGAACAGAGAGCTGTCGGATAGAATCCAGGAGGAACCTTGAAGCTGAAGATCTTTCTCTGCTTTTGAGCACTTGATGTTTCTCTGCACTCAAGGTGATTCGATGCCTTCCACCTTATTTGTGATTTGATAGGAGCCCACAGATTTATACGACTTGGTGTGGGCTCAAAAAACCATGTGAATCTGCAAAACTGGCCAAATTGTTCTTCATTCAATTCAACAAGAAACCAACATCCGGTGACTATCGTAAAATCTGATCAAACACTTGAATTAATACTTGGAACACAGCAGAATTTACACTGAACACTGGAACCAAACATAATAACATGACATGGTAATAACATTGAACAGAATTATCACAAATTCACGATACATAGAACACAACCATACATAACCCTTATTACTGTTACATTACATAGGACATGGAGGACGAGGACGACGACGGCGGACACTTACTGAAACATAATAATAAACACAACATATAGCAGCAAACTACGCCTTGGTAATAATCCTCAAGGCAGCAGCCAAGTAGGGTAGATCTTCTTCCTCTTGCCAGCCACAGCTCAGCTCCGCTCCTACAGGGGATCCTCAATTATTGACCCAATCATCACCGGATCGATCAGTACTGGAGCATGTGCGTGGCGGTGGCGGCGATGGGCATGGCGGTGGCAGGGTACGGGATCTGCCACGGCCGGAGCAGGGGGTCGTCGGGCGGGCACTCCTCCTGGATGTCCATGGCGACGCCGCTGAACTCCTCGACGACGCGGAGCACCTGGTTGACGGAGCGCAGCCGGTCGCCGAGCTCGGCGGCGCGCGCCCGGAGCACGGTGTTCTCCTGGTCCACGCGCACGAACTGCCCGGTGATGTCGTTGGCGCGCGCCAGCACGCGCGCGTTCTCGGCCTTGAGCCGCGCCACCTCCTGCACCAGCTCGTCCAGGTGCTGCTGCTTCCGCAGCCGCGACCGCCGCGCCGACTCCCGGTTCGACAGCCGCCTCTTCTCCCGCCGGTTGTCCCCGGCCGAGAACGTCGCCCCCGAGTCGCCGTCCGAGCCCGACAGCCTCCCACCTCCCGGCGACAGCGACGACGACGACATCTTTGCACCGGAATCACTACTACCTGGCTACTGCTGCTGCTGCTGCTACGGTTCTTATTTATCACTTGTTGACGCAGGAAAAGGAAACAAGAAGAAGAAGAAGGAGGAAATAGTTTACTGCTAGCGACGGCGGATTTGAGAGGGCCAATTATGAGATCACATAAAAGTAGTAGAGGAAGACGACGGAGAAGGACTGGAGGAAGCAGCACCGGCGCAGGTGAGTGGCGATCTTCATAAAGCTCAGAGATTGCGCCTCAGCATGCCTGGACAAACCATGGCCAGCAAGAACCTCCAGCGCAACAAAACCCAGAGATTTCAAGCGGAACAACGACCCAGCCTCTCCCGCTGATCTAGCCTAGCCTAGCAAGAACAGCAGCTCCCTCAACCCAAAGAAATTCTTCTTGGAAGGAGAAAGAGACTGGGACGAGGACTGCGAGGCCTTGAAACCGACGGGGGGGGTCAAGAAGGAGACTCGGGCTAGCAGAGTGGTGATGAAATGGGAGCTCGAGCTTGGTTGATGTGGAGAGCAATGGCAGCCACCCAATCGGAGGAGGAAGAGGAGGAGGAAGGGGGAGGGGATCAGGTCAGGGCGGAGGGGTTATTTATTGGCCGGGGAAGGGCACTCCTGTAACTTCACACGCGAGGGCGTTCTGGTAATTCCATGCGAGGGTGTTTCCGTAATTTTGCCAGGCCACGGCGACGGCGTATGTGCATTCTAGATGGACGGAGAGGGTAGAAAGGTGGAGGAATCTTTGCTGGTCCGGTGCTGCTGGGTGGCTCTCCGTGGCCCTCTCCAGATGGGATTTTTCTGGAGTTGCTTTTCCCCCAAATGCTAAGCTCACAGCTGGTGGCGTGCCACCGGTGCCGATGGTGTGCGCTTGGTGTTTGTTTCCGGGTGTTGGTGGTTGCCGTGCCGTGTTTGTTTGAGGGGTCATGGTGTTGTATCGTGTTTTGACAGATGGTTCGCATTGTAATTTTGGATTTATCTTAATTTTGATGAAAAAAATGTGTATTTAATTTTAGTGAAAAACACTTTATATGCACTGGCTTTTGTCCGGGTCTAGCATATAGATGCTACGCCTTTAACTATAGGCCGTCCATTACAAAATTGAGGTTTCGAGAATCTGATGTGCTTGTTTGCATATTTAAGGTTGATGGCTGACGTGACGTGTTTGATTTTACTTTTTAGTGAAATACACTTTATACATACTGGCTTTTGTCCTAGACTAATAGGTAGGTACTACGCCTTCAACTATAAGCCGTCCATTACAAAATCAAGGTTTCGAGAAGCTGATGTGCTTGTTGGCATTTTAAGGCTGATGGCTGGCGTGACGTGTTTGATTTTACTTTTTAATAAAATACACTGGCTTTTGTCCTAGTCTAATACGTAGGTACTACGCCTTCAACTATAAGCCGTTTATTACAAAGTCAGGGTTTCGAGAACATGATGTGCTTGTTGGCATTTTAAGGTTGATGGCTGGCGTGACATGTTTGATTTTACTTTTTAGTGAAATATACTTTATATACACTGGCTTTTGTCCTAGTCTAATACGTAGGTACTACGCCTTCAACTATAAGCCGTTCATTACAAAGTTAGGGTTTCGAGAACCTGATGTGTTTGTTGGCATTTTAAGGTTGATGGCTGGCGTGACATGTTTGATTTTACTTTTTAGTGAAATACACTTTATATACACTGGCTTTTGTCCTAATCTAATACGTAGGTACTATGCCTTCAACTATAAGCCGTTCATTACAAAGTCAGGGTTTCGAGAACCTAATGTGCTTGTTGGCATTTTAAGGTTGATGGCTGGCGTGACGTGTTTGATTTTACTTTTTAGTGAAATACACTTTATATACACTGGTTTTTGTCCTAGTCTAATACGTAGGTACTACGCCTTCAACTATAAGCCGTTCATTACAAAGTCAGGGTTTCGAGAACCTGATGTGCTTGTTGGCATTTTAAGGTTGATGGCTGGCGTGACGTGTTTGATTTTACTTTTTAGTGAAATACACTTTATATGCACTGGCTTTTGTCCTAGTCTAATACGTATGTACTACGCCTTTAACTATAAGCCGTCCATTACAAAATCAAGGTTTCGAGAACATGATGTGTTTGTTGGCATCTTAAAGTTGATGGATGACGTGACGTGTTTGGTTTTAGGCATATGACATTGTATCTTGTTTCACAAGATTGTCACACTTTAGATATTTGGATGCTCCCGACTTTGAAAGAGATCTTATGTGTTTTACATTTAGAAGCAAAAAATATTTATTGAGTGAAGACGGATGACGGTATTGTATCATGATTCCACAGACGGTTTGTGCTAGAATTTTGGACTTGCCTTTTTTCAGCAGAAAATTGAAGTATATGTTTTTTAAGTAAAACATTTGTGTATATTAATGACAGGGCTATACATGTCTGGGGGTGGGATTGGAAAAATCATTGATTTTTTTCTAGCACTAATTAAGATTGAAGAAAGCATAGTCATCCCCTCCCTTCCCAACGATTCACATTTTCTGTTTTGCACCTACCATTCTCGGCTAGCATCGCCACTGACATATACATTAATGTGTATAGGTCTAACAGCTAGATGCCACGCTCTAACTATAAGATGAGATTTTCTCTTCAAGAAGTTTCCCAAAAATGAAGCCCACAACGGAAGGCGTGCCATGTGTGATGAGATGGCTCTTGGCGTTTATGAGGTGTTGGTGGCTAGGGCGGCGTGTTTGTTTGATGGGCCCGGTGTTGTATAATGCTTTGATACGGGGTTTGCATGTTGTATAATGCTTTGATACGGGGCTTGCATTAGAATTTGGTTTTTTTGGTGCTTTTGCCGAAATCTATGGTCTTTCCAGGAAACTTTGGAATGATTTGCAGCAACCTATATTGGGTTCCCTTTCTTGCAACCATAGCAACATGGATAGATAGTCGAAAAGGAACCAGAAAAGGATGGAATCGAGGCCATAAATCAACCCCAAATTGGACCAACCAACAGAGAAAATCCACCACTATTTTCACCACAAAATCAGATCAGGCAAGAGGGAAAATCAACAGGAGAAGAAACCACACGAACGCCCTCTTCTATGTCTCCCTCTTCGTCAGCGTGGACCACATCACCGGCTATGTGAGGCCAAGTTGGCTAGCTTTAAGGTTTAAACAAGGTACATGCAAACCTAAACCACCACCAGCTTCTTGTTGCTGCTGCTTTGACGTGTGCACGACCTCTCCTTTCCACTCCTCGTAGTCCCCTGTAGCCTAGGTTGAGTGAGAGAGGGGGGATTGGATGTAGAGGCAAACCTGCACCACCTCGAGTTCCTTGCTCCTGCTCTTCCATTTGGCGAGCCTCCCCTAACCATCGACTTCGCCCGCATCCGTCACTCCACCTCCCGCACGTGTCACAACCTCCATGGCCTTCTCCTCCCGCCCGGACCCAGTTGCTCCCATAGGTCCCAAGCGATCGGAGGTGTTCATCCATGATGACGAGGGGGGGGGGGCGATGGAGAAGGAGGGAGGGTCGTGGCGGTTGTGTTGGTGAGTGATTGGGGTAAGAGGGGGTGCAGCGGATGTGGATTGGGGTTTGTATAGCGCCGATCACGCACGTCTTGTGTGCAAGTGCGTGCGGTGGGAGGAGTGGATTGGTGAAACCCTCTTGCACCTGCCTGATGTCCCACCCAGCCAATCCACGTTGGGAACGAGCCCACCAGTCATAGAAAAACAAATGTGAGGTGAAAACCAGATTAACCACAAGGTGAATATCGAACGGAGGAGAGGAAGCAGTTGACCAAAACGATGATGATCCAATGGCCAGAAGCGGACCAAATCTGGGGAACCTCCTGGTGGCAAGTTGGCTAGGGTCCTTATAAGTTAGAATGTGTATAGGTCTAACAGCTAGATGCCATGCTCCAACTATAAGATGAGATTTTCTCTTCCAGAAGTTGTTTCCCCAACTTGTCGGCGGGAGGGCTCTGTTTTCAGTTGTTCCTTGCGTTTTGTTAGGGTTTGTGTCCTGCCCAGGAAGACGAGACGGCGGTGGCTCCCTAGAGATGGAATAAGGTTCTCCCTGCCTAGCCCCTGTCCCGATGGTGTGTCTAGTATCATCGGTGGGCGTGTGGAGATGTGTCTCCGGCAGATATGTCCTTGGTGGATTTGCTCGGATCTGGTCGTAGTTTGTCTATGTTCATGTGTTTCAGGTTGGATCCTTCCGATCTACGCTACTCTTCATCGGCGGCGGTTGCTTTGATAGGTGGCTTGCATTAGAATTTGGTTTTTTCGTGCTTTTGCCGAAAAATGTGTGTATTTATTTTACAATGAGGATGTTGTAATACATTGGTTTATCTCGGGGTCTAACACATGCATACCTTGCTCAAACTATAAGTTTCCATTACAGAATCAAATGTGTCAAGAATCTGATGTGCTTATTGGCATTTTAAGGGTTGGTGGCTGACATGCCGTGTTTGGTTTTAGGAATATAATGGGGAGGGGCGTTTTGGCTCCCGGGAGCACATGCTCCCGGGTGAACAGTAACGCGAAAAAATAGTAAATAATTTTAGAAAATTATGATTTTTTTGTGGATGTTCGTGTTAATGTCACAAGCATGCTTGACAATTTTCATGGGAAACGGAGCAGCAGTGTTTCGTCGGTGAAAAAAACAATTTTTGGGTGACATATGGGGGTAATATTTGGTGTTCAATTTTTCTTTGCACATGCCAAAATGCTTAACCTTTTTGCCTCAAAATTTGTAGATAGCATTTGGATGTGACTAAGAACACATAAAAATTTTGTCTTGATTTTTTTGACATTTCAATAATTATTTTTGGGCCCGGGGAGCACATGCTTCCGGGAGCTGAGTTGAATTTCTGCGGTGTGACGTTGTATCTTGTTCACAAGGCTGACACATTTAGATATTTGGACACGCTCGACTTTCAGAGAGATTTTACGAGTTTTACATCCAGAAACAGAAATATCATGGAGTGGAGACGGATCGCGGTATTGTATCATGGTTCAATAGATGGTTTGCGCTAGAATTTTGGACTTGTCTTTTTTCCGGTGGAAAATAGACATATATATTTTTAAACCGTTGTGTACATCAATGGCGGGGCTATGTGTAGTTCTGGGGAGGGAGGGGGGGAGGTTGAATAAATCATTGAAGTTTTTTTCCATGGCTAAGATTGAAGAAAGTATAGTCATCCCCTCCCCAACCATTCATATTTTCCGTTTTTGTTTTCCCTAAAATGCTAAGTCCACACCTTAAAAAATAAATGCTAAGCCCGCAACGGGTGGCGTGCTATATGTATCGGGTGCGTGATGATATGGCTCTTGTTAGAATTAATGGGCTAGGCCCATAGCAATTTCTGAAATCTCAAAGCCCATGTGTAAAATGGCAAGAGGTGGTGCTAAGTTTAGTCCTACCTTGGAAGTTGAAGAAGAGTTGGACCTCTTTATATAGTGGGTTCTCTCCACCACTCTAAGTGGTGTGTGAGAAGAGAAAGGGAAAACCACACGCGCGCGCTCGCTCGCCTCGCCTCGCCTGGCCGAGCCGGGCCGGGCCGTGGCGAGGCGGCGCGTACATGCGCGTGAATGGTCCGCCGAAATCCGGTCTGTCTCCTTGCAGGAGCGCAGCTTCCTTTTGCCGTTTTATTTTTATGTCTTGGCAGACAAGTTTTTGATTTCTTGTCCGGTAAGTATACGAATTAGAAACCGAGTCGGTTTGGGATTGTGGTCGCGACACAATACCGCCTCTGGTCCTAATATATATACAGCTACCGGCTGCGGCCTGAGACACACCGAAAAACACCTAGGGTTTTGCCTCATCTCACAACTTGCGCCGCCATCGTAGTCTACTCCATCCCAAACGCCGGCGTGCATCGGCGCGTGGGAGAGCAGGTCTCCGGAACCGTTCGTCTTTGCGATCCTGCATCGGGAGAGGACGAATTAGGTTTTTGGGAAGCGCTGTGCGCGAGTGCTCAAATTCGTCATCACGGGTCGTCTTCCGTCCAAGTCGGGCGGTGCTACTCATCGTTGTATTCATCGCCGTCAGCAGCAGATCGTCGCCAACATCGTCATCAACACTGTCGCACCCATAATAGCTAACGATCAGTACGTCCAACATCCTCTGTTCATGTCTGTTTCTACAGCTATTGTTACGTGTTTGCTGCTGTTATGCATGTCTTGCTGTTCTTCTAGTTTGCTAGATTATTGCATGCTAGTATCTCTTCTAGTCATGAATTATTTACTGGAATTAATCATGAACTTGCCTAATATTCCAACAATCCAAAAACCTAATTATAGGCAATTTCCTGAGTTAACTATGGCTGGATTCGCTGATGCACTGAGGCCGGATAAGTTTACCGGTGTGCACTTTAAGAGGTGGCAGGTGAAGACCACGCTCTGGCTTACTGCTCTGAAAGTTTTCCACGCTAGTGTTGGTGCTCCAGAGGGAATGACCGACGAAGATCGGAGAAAATTCCAGGAAGCCAATACTATGTTTGTGGGATGCATTCTGAGTGTTCTTGCTGACCGTCTGTGTGATGTGTACATGCACATAAACGACGGAAAAATTCTGTGGGATGCACTGAATACAAAATTCGGTGCAACAGATGCAGGCAGTGAACTGTACATCATGGAGAGTTTTCATGACTACAAGATGGTGAATAACCGTTCTGTGGTTGAACAAGCTCATGAGATACAGTGCATTGTGAAGGAACTTGAACTCCTTAAATGTGTTCTACCCGACAAATTTGTGGCTGGGTGCATGATTGCAAAGTTGCCTCCTTCATGGAGGAATTTCGCCACAACTCTGAAGCATAAGAGACAGGAGATATCAGTTGAAAATCTGATTGCATCTCTTGATGTTGAAGAAGAAGCTCGGGCTAAAGATACCACTGAAAAAGGAGGTGAGGTTCAGCCTACTGCTAACATGGTGCAGAGGTACCCACAGAACAAGAACAAAGGGAAGAACAAACCTGTTTTCAACAAGCCTACCAAGACTACTACCTTCAAGAAGAATAAGTTCAACAAGGCTGAGCTAGAGTGCTACGCCTGTGGGAAGCCTGGACACTTTTCCAAGGAATGCCCTGAACGTGCAGACCGCAGAGGGAAAACAAGCTCCAAGACTGTCAACATGGTGACCGCTAGCAATACTGATGGGTATGGTAATTTACCTATTGTGCTTTTAGTATTTCAATCATCTTCGTGGTGGATTGATTCGGGTGCTAACGTTCATGTGTGTGCTGACATCTCCTTGTTTACTTCTTATCAGGTCGCAAGGGATTCTTCCGTCCTAATGGGGAATGGGTCACATGCTTCTGTTCGTGGCATTGGCACGGTGGATCTGAAGTTTACTTCGGAAAAGATCGTGCAACTAAGGAATGTGCAGCATGTCCCTACTATGAACAAGAATCTAGTTAGCGGCTCCCTTCTATGTCGAGATGGATTTAAGGTAGTTTTAGAGTCCAATAAAGTAATCGTGTCAAGATTTGGACAATTTATAGGAAAAGGCTATGAGTGCGGAGGCTTGTTCCGCTTTTCTCTTTCAGATTTTTGCAATAAGTCAATAAACCAAATTTGTGCTAATGTTAATGGTGATGCAAGTATTTGGCACTCTCGTTTATGTCATATTAATTTTGGTTTAATGTCTCGGCTATCCAGCATGAGTTTAATTCCGAACTTCACAGTTGCCAAAGGTTCTAAGTGCCATAGTTGTGTGCAATCTAAGCAACCTCGAAAGCCTCATAAGGCTGCCGAGGAGAGAAACTTGGCACCTCTAGAACTCATACATTCTGATCTTTGTGAGATGAATGGTGTGTTGACAAAAGGTGGAAAGAGATATTTCATGACTTTGATTGATGATGCGACTAGATTTTGCTATGTTTATTTGTTGCAAACTAAAGATGAAGCATTAGACTACTTTAAAATCTATAAAGCTGAAGTTGAAAATCAACTAGAGAGAAAGATCAAGCGTCTTAGGTCCGATCGTGGTGGAGAGTATTTTCCAAAAGTTTTTGATGAATTTTGTGAGGAACATGGTATTATTCATGAGAGGACGCCTCCCTATTCACCTCAATCAAATGGAGTGGCCGAGAGGAAAAACCGCACATTGACTGACTTGGTGAATGCCATGTTAGACACTGCTGGTTTATCTAAGGCATGGTGGGGGGAGGCTCTATTGACTTCATGTCATGTCCTGAATAGAGTTCCCAACAATAATAAAGAGAAAACCCCTTATGAGGAGTGGGTTGGGAGAAAACCATCACTTTCTTATTTGCGCACTTGGGGATGTTTGGCAAAGGTCAATATTCCTATTCCTAAGAAACGCAAACTTGGACCAAAGACAGTGGATTGTGTCTTTCTAGGGTATGCTCAACGGAGCATTGCTTATAGGTTTTTAGTGGTAAAATCTGAAGTACCTGATATGCATGTTGATACTATAATGGAATCTCGTGATGCAACATTTTTTGAGAACATATTTCCTATGAAAGATATGCATAGCATTGCTAGATTTTCTTCTGAGATAATTCCTGAATCTAGTACAACTGATGAATATTTCGAACAATCACATGAGGAAGTCCTTGAGAAGGATAACAATGAAGTTCCTAGAAGGAACAAGAGACAAAGGATTGCAAAATCCTTTGGTGATGATTTCATTGTATACCTTGTGGACGACACACCCAAGACGATTGCAGAAGCATATGCATCTCCGGATGTAGATGATTGGAAAGAAGCTGTTCATAATGAGATGGACTCAATTCTTTCTAATGGAACTTGGGAACTAACTGATAGACCATATGGTTGTAAACCTGTGGGCTGTAAGTGGGTGTTCAAAAAGAAGCTAAAGCCTGATGGTACTATTGATAAGTACAAGGCGCGGCTAGTGGCCAAGGGCTACACTCAGAAAGAAGGCGAAGATTACTTTGACACCTATTCACCCGTTGCTAGAATGACCACCATTCGAGTGTTACTTTCCTTGGCTGCCTCTTATGGTCTTATCATTCATCAAATGGATGTAAAGACAGCTTTTCTCAATGGAGAGTTGGAAGAGGAGATCTATATGGATCAGCCTGACGGATTTGTGGTAAAGGGTGAAGAGAGAAAGGTGTGCAAGTTGTTAAAATCTTTGTATGGTCTGAAACAGGCACCTAAGCAATGGCATGAGAAGTTTGAAAGAACTCTGACTTCTGCAGGATTTTTCATTAACGAGGCTGATAGGTGTGTTTACTATCGCCATGGTGGGGGCAATAGTGTCATATTATGTTTGTATGTGGACGACATACTGATCTTTGGTACAAACATTAATGCAATTAATGAGGTCAAGTCTTTTCTATCAAAAAGTTTTGACATGAAAGATCCGGGAGAAGCCGATGTAATTCTAAACATCAAACTTATTAAGGATGAGAGTGGGATTACATTAACGCAATCTCACTATGTTGAGAAGGTCTTGAACCGATTCGGTTTTATGGATAGCAAGCCTTCTCCAACACCTTATGATCCCAGCGTGACACTCAGAAAGAACAAGAAAGAAACGAGAGATCAATTAAGATACTCTCAAATTGTCGGTTCACTCATGTACTTAGCTAGCGCTACAAGACCAGATATCTCTTTTGCTGTGAGCAAACTGAGTAGGTTCATGTCCAACCCGGGTGATGATCATTGGCATGCACTAGAAAGGGTCTTGCGCTATCTGAGAGGTACTATGAGTTACGGAATTACTTATTCAGGGCATCCTGCTGTGCTAGAAGGATATAGTGATTCAAATTGGATCTCTGATGTTGATGTACTTTACGCAACAAGTGGGTATGTATTTACTCATGGTGGTGGCGCAGTGTCATGGAGGTCATGCAAGCAAACCATATTGACGAGGTCAACTATGGAAGCAGAATTAACTGCTTTGGACACAGCTACTGTTGAGGCAGAATGGCTGCGTGAGCTCTTGATGGACTTGCCGGTTGTTGAAAAACCTGTACCGGCTATTCTTATGAATTGTGATAACCAAACGGTTATCGCTAAAGTGAACAATTCTAAAGATAATGCAAAGTCATCAAGACACGTGAAAAGACGTTTGAAGTCTGTCAGGAAGTTGAGAAACTCCGGAGTAATAACTGTTACGTATATACAAACAGACAAAAACCTGGCAGATCCCTTTACAAAGGGACTATCACGAAATGTGATAGATATTGCATCGAGGGAGATGGGTATGAGACCCATAGATGTTACACCATAGTAGTAACCCAACCTTTGTGATCGGAGATCCCGTGAATTAGGATCTGGGAAGAACAAGCTATTGGTTAACTGAGGAGAGTAATAACTTATGATCGTCTCCAAGTGAAGATGCAAAACTCTCAGAGCTGTAAGGCTCAGATCTGTAAGGCAGGTTGGCAACATGCCTTAATGTGATTCTATTGGCTATAATTAGCAAAGATGCTGTCCTACAGAGCAGTCTTGAAAGAACACACCTATATGAGTTCTGACTGTAAACGTCGCAGTCTATGAGATTTGGGTGATCTCTAGTAAGCTCACGAAGAGACCAGGGAGTATGACGTATAAGCTCCAAACCGCGGGGTAGCCTACTGGCGGTCAGGTACTGGTTAAGACTTTGAGTGAAACCTGTTCACACAAAACTAGCAATTCAAGGCATAGTCCATTGTCAAGTTGTGAATGGATGTAGCTTAAAGTTCTAGGCAGAAGTTCAACTTAACAGTCTCTGCTGAAACACTGGTATATTAAACAAGTGATGAGAGAAGGCAAATCTCTAAATGGGTATTTGAGATCTGGTGGGGGATTGTTAGAATTAATGGGCTAGGCCCATAGCAATTTCTGAAATCTCAAAGCCCATGTGTAAAATGGCAAGAGGTGGTGCTAAGTTTAGTCCCACCTTGGAAGTTGAAGAAGAGTTGGACCTCTTTATATAGTGGGTTCTCTCCACCACTCTAAGTGGTGTGTGAGAAGAGAAAGGGAAAACCACACGCGCGCGCTCGCTCGGCTCGCCTGGCCTGGCCGGGCCGGGCCGTGGCGAGGCGAGGCGAGGCGAGGCGGCGCGTACATGCGACATGCGCGTGAATGGTCCGCCAAAATCCGGTCTGTCTCCTTGCAGGAGCGCAGCTTCCTTTTGCCGTTTTATTTTTATGTCTTGGCAGACAAGTTTTTGATTTCTTGTCCGGTATACGAATTAGAAACCGAGTCGGTTTGGGATTGTGGTCGCGACACAATACCGCCTCTGGTCCTAATATATATACAGCTACCGGCTGCGGCCTGAGACACACCGAAAAACACCTAGGGTTTTGCCTCATCTCACAACTTGCGCCGCCATCGTAGTCTACTCCATCCCAAACGCCGGCGTGCATCGGCGCGTGGGAGAGCAGGTCTCCGGAACCGTTCGTCTTTGCGATCCTGCACCGGGAGAGGACGAATTAGGTTTTTGGGAAGCGCTGTGCGCGAGTGCTCAAATTCGTCATCACGGGTCGTCTTCCGTCCAAGTCGGGCGGTGCTACTCATCGTCGTATTCATCGCCGTCAGCAGCAGATCGTCGCCAACATCGTCATCAACACCGTCGCACCCATAATAGCTAACGATCAGTACGTCCAACATCCTCTGTTCATGTCTGTTTCTACAGCTATTGTTACGTGTTTGCTGCTGTTATGCATGTCTTGCTGTTCTTCTAGTTTGCTAGATTATTGCATGCTAGTATCTCTTTTAGTCATGAATTATTTACTGAAATTAATCATGAACTTACCTAATATTCCAACAGCTCTTGCGTCTCCGGGGTGTTGGTGGCGAGCGTGACGTGCTTGTTTGATGGGCCATGGTGTTGTATAATGCTTCAACATGTAGCTTGCATTAGAATTTTTAACTTTCCTGTTTTCGATGAAAATTGTGTTTATTTATTTTACAATGAAGACATTTTTCTCTAGGTCTAATACATGCATACCTCGCTTCAACTATGAGCTGTTCATTATAGAACCAAAGGTGTCGAGAACCTAATGCGCTTATTTGCATTTGTAAGGTTTTGGTGGTTGGGGCGAAGTGTTTGGTTTTTGGGCTATAACATTGCATCTCGTTTGATAAAAGGTTACCGCACTCTGGCGTGCTCGAGTTTGAAAGAGAACTTATGTGTATTCTACATGCAAAAAACAAATATATATCATTCTCTGCTTTCGGCGAAATCTAAAATCATTGTTCGACTAGAGAACTAGACACACTGATCTTGTTCTCGTGATGAAGTGGAGACTTGTATTATTTATCTCTTTCTCCTACCACTCAATCCAGGGCTAAATTGAGTAAAATCAAATCTGGCCTTTGCAAGGAATTGTTCTATCTTTATATCAAGAAAATAATTTCATGCGGGCATGGACCACCGGCCAATTCCAATAATTAATCCTTGGGGTGAACATCAGATCGCTTTTATTATTCACTTGATTTTACCCGGACCACTTGCGCTCGTGAGCTTCTCTGCTTCTTCCGAGAATGCCCCTGCGGGGAATCTTGCGCTTTTCCCAAAAGTGCAAATCAGAACCAACCAACTAACCCAAGTCACAAAAGGCCATTTTCCTTGTACTTGATTTGATATTTCTATTTTCTCTTTCATGCTAAGTTACCTCTCGCATGAACGTGCCTGGGGCCCATGAACCCAGTTCCTCCCAACATTCAAAACCCCCAATTTTTCTCCCTGTTTTTTTATTTCGAAACACTTTATATTTTTTCTGGATATTTTCAAAAGCTATTTTTTTGACGTATTTCAGAGAAGAAACCACATCATACGAATATGACCGTCGCAATAAGAAAACTCGCATGATATATTTGCTTCCAAATGTAAGTGGCAAAGAGACGACGTGTATGTCGACATGCAAAAGATGAAGACACACTGAGTAAAATAAACGCAGTACATCAAGACAAGTGTGCAGTGCAAGTTTTATACCCTAATTAACCCAGCGTGTAGTACATTGTTGACGATGATATTTTTGGACCATATCATTGGAGCAGTTCTAGCATGTATCCTGTGGATTCAATGCATCTTCCAGGTACTAAAGTACTCCCTATTCAAATTGAAGAGTTCCAACTTGTGAAACACATTTAGGCGACACATACAATCGATGGTTGAGACTTGAGACGAGATCATGAGAGGCTGGATGTGCTTGCACCGTCCATTTGGCGCAAGGAAGGCACACGGCCATGTGTATTAAGGCCATGTGTATTAAGGTATTTGGCACTGATTATGGCAGAAGGGACGAACTAACTTTCAGCAGCAAAAAAAGTCACATCAAAAGGTTATGTATAAATAAATAATAACTATTATGTTTGTTATTATGAACGTTTAGGTGATCTTTCTAATTGACTTGTTGGCCCATAGCACTAATACACTAATCCTTCTACAACCAACATAGAAGAAATTCGGAACAAAACCCATATAAGAAAAACAGAAACATCACACTCGTGCCTTCCCAAATATTCTAGACAAGAAAAACAAAAACAAAAACAAAAACCATGAACCCTATCTCTCCCAACATTCAAACCCACCAATTTTCAAGCCCAACTTTCTCTGGATATAAAACCAGATTTTTGCTAAATTTCAGAAAAGATCGTCTCATACATGCACGGCATCATTGTGAAACTAATCATCGCAATAAAAACATCACAGGATATATTTTTTCCAAATATAAGTGGCAAAAAGAGGACATGTCGACATGCAAAAGATTGAGACGTATGGAGATAAAAAATAAATAGTACATCAAGACAAGTGAGTAGTGCATTGTTTTATGTTCTACCCCAGCAGGTAATACATTGTTGACGATGATATTTCTGTACCATATCATTAGGGCAGTTATTAGTAGCAAGTATATGTACATTCAATGTATCTTCCGGGTACTAAGGCCCTGTTTGTTTAATAAGTCATAGGACTTTTTTAAGTCCCAACTTATAAGTCATAAGTCCCTACCTGTTTGTTTACATCGACTTATAAGTCCCGAGTCCCTGCCTGTTTGTTTATAGGGACTTATAAGTTGATAAAACACTTGTTCAAGCCGTGAGACACGGGCCTCCCACGACCAGGTCCAGTAGGAGGAAGATCATGGCCGGCGGACTGGTCGAAGAGGAGCTGCTGGTACGAGCCCAACTCCGGGAAGTCGTCGACGTTGTGGTTGAGATCCAAGACTCCCATTCCCCTCCCGAGATTGATCCCGGCGGATGAGCCCTGGGATGCCTGATGATGCGCGTGGAACTGAGAGAAGAAGGGGATCCGGTCCTCCTCATCGTCGGCCATGGCGGCGGCGGTTCAGGGTACTGCCGGCGGCGGCGGCGACTGGAGCAGAGCGGGGATGCGGGGAAGGAGCGAAGCGGGGAAGCGATAAGGTTAGGTGCGGGGCAGGGGGAATCGATGGAAAAGTCCCTATAAGTTCCTCCTGGGAGTCTTTTTTGATAAGTCCCAAATCACCACTTTAAGTCCCTATAAGTCCCTCCTGTTGGTTTAGATGGGACTTATAGGGACTTTTTTAAGTCCCTAAACCAATAAGTCCCTGAAAACAAATAGGGTCTAAAGTACTTCCTTTTCAAATTGAAGAGTTCAAACTTGTAAAACGCATTCAGCCAACAAAGAAATCATTGATTTTGTAGAATGAAATTGATGGTTGAGGATTGAGATGAGGTGCAGGATGTGGTTGCACCGTCCACTTGGCGGAAGATATATGGTCATGCGTATTAAGGTACTTAGCACCGATTAAGGCAGATGGGACGAACTAATTTTCAGCAACAAAAATTGTCACATCAAAAGATTGGATGTATAAATAAATAATAACTATTGTGTTTGTTATCATGTATGAACGTTTAGGTGATCTTTCTAATTGACTTGTTTGGCCCATAGCACTAATATACTAATCCTTCTACAACCAACGTAGAAGAAATTCGGAACAAAACCCATATAAGAAAAACAGAAACATCACAGTCACTCCATCCCAAATATTTTGCTAGTGGTTTCATGTGAGCTAAAAACGAAAAAAAAAAACTATGCTAAAATCTCTTCCCCTAAGTCATGGCGATTTGGAAAGCCGTATGATGAGGCTAGAGTGAGTCCACACTATGCTAGACCCTAGATAGTATGTGAGCTGGATTTGTTTCTTTTATTGATTTTTCCTCTAGAGAAAAAAAGAGACGGGGAAAACAAGACAAACGTGGCCACCTCAATTATCATGTAGGATACAGGGCCTTGCATGTTTGGGCCTAACATTGTGGGTTCCACCACTGTTGAATGTGCCCCCTGCATGATTGGCTATGGAACAAAACATATTTTTTTTCTACTTTGTACACATCACTTATTAAAAGAATTATGTGTGGTGCTGGTTCCCCGCAGTATTTATTTTTTGATAATATTCTCACAGAAATATTATCTTATGAGATAAAAAGTACTTCCTCTATTTATTTTTACCCTGTGTAATGTCTTAAGTCACCTTTTGAAGTCTGACCAAGTTCATAGAGAAGTATATCAACATTTAAAAAATCAAATCAACATCGTTAGATTCATCATGAAATTTACTTTACTATTATATGTATTTGATATTGTATAGATGTTGGTATTTCTTAATTAAAATTGGTCAAACTTTGACAAAGTTTGACTTAAGACAAAACTAATATGCGGAGTAAAAAAAATGGTGGGAGTACTATTACTTCCGAGCTTGGCAAATAGTGAGTACTAGTGAATAGCCCATATCCAAATTAATTATGTGTATTAGATGTTTGATATTTTCTTGGCGGATGTTATCATTCCTGAGATATACTCCCTCTGTTCCAAAATAGATGACTCAACTTTGTATTAACTTTATACAAAATTGAGTCATCTATTTCGTCAACTTTGTATTAACTTTATACAAAATTGAGTCATCTATTTCGGAACGGAGGGAGTAGGTGGCAATTAGTTAGCATTTTGTCATTTGTTCACATGATGGCTGATTCCTACAAACCAATATTATGATGCAAATCTTTTTTGTCAAAAGGATTGGCGTTTCATATATTCATAGGGTACTTTCCCGGTACCTGGATAAACGCCGGACACGTGTCTCTGGCTCTTGTATAAGAACCAAAACTGCATTATTTTTCATGGCATTCTCCCTAATGGAATACAATCTTTTGTAAGTTTTGTTGTATGTGCATAATAATAAACTTACAAGCTCGGTCGGTGGGCGTCCACCAATGCAGATGCATGCGCGGCCACATGTTCCTGTCATAGAAAAATGCTGCGAGGTTCTCAGGTATATTCCGCAAATAACGTTAGTTTTTCTGTACCTGTCTGGAAAAGTGTGTGCCTCCTCGTGGTCTGCCTAAATCGATTGGCGCACAGACGAGTGGCGCATTTTTGCAAAATGGGTTACTTTCTGGCGGTGTACATCTTGCAGCATGATTGTGCAATTTTAATCAGGTAAAATGTACATTGGCTCACGCCCATTGTGATCCAACTACGAGAGCATGTGATACTGAGACTAGGAACCCACTACAAAGGTTATTGAGTATTTTTACCGCATTATGAATCGTTTGCAAAGGAAAAGAATGAAAAAGACATATAGGTGTAGTCGACATTAATTTGACCCTCGTCGCCTTATGTATGAATATTTAGGTTTGCCGTATAAAAATGGCGAGAGAGTAGATTTACCATCAAATTTAGCTCCAAGTTCTTATTAAATTGAACTGGTAATTAATCGTCAAAATTAGTATGTATTGCAAACCATGTGAATGCGTCAAGCGTGCGTCTCAATCAACAAGCAGAAAAGAACCGAGGAAGTATCTCACCATGCATCTATTATACTCCCTCTGTTCCTAAATATAAGTCTTTTTAGACATTTCAAATGGACTACAACATACGAATGTATGTAGACATATTTTAGAGTATAGATTCGCTCATTTTGCTCCGTATGTAGTCATTTGTACGAATCTTTAGAAAGACTTATATTTAGGAACGGAGGGAGTATATAAAGTATAAAAATGAGTAAATTACACCCTTGTTCTGACAAGTTGTTAAGTACACGACACATGTTTCACCATCTTCAACATAACATTCATAGGGGGGCAATCGACAAGCAGAAAATAATAGTGAAGTATTTCACTACGCCTCATACGACGAAAGGGGCCTATGTATATACAAAGTTGTTATACTTATACATGGCACATGTTTCACCATCTTCAACAAAAACTTCGCTTACATTAAAGAGGAAAAAAAAACTTCGCTTACATCATTTATTTTTCAACATATTTGAGTTTCATTAATTAACTGTTGGCATGAACTTGGTGAAATTACATATTTTTGAAACCTTTAATTTGTCATACTTAAACAATATCGTGGATAAGGATTGATTTGATAAAATTCGATCCATTATCCCTCTTGTCCTCCTTTGTTACTATTAGTTTCGCGTGGTCTAAGCGGTGGCTACATCAGTCAACCCAAAACAGTTTGGCGTTAGAAAAAGATAAGACCAAGCAGAGAAAATGCCCGGAGAAAAATAAAAGGTAAAGCAACAAAGGATTACACATTAGCATGAGTGTCCCAATTGACCACCAATTCTCAAGACTAAAACTGCACCAGTTGGTTATTGTTTACTTTCCCTCTGAAATTGCTCTACCAGCTCGTCCAACTAATTTCCTCTCATTGCCACTAGGAGCACTGCAAGTAGCTCTTCAGGTACCACAGTATGTGAGCTTTCTTCTTCCTAATCCTAGCACTCCACCAATTTCTGCATGCATGCATGAATCGGCCCATGCCCCACATACAGACACATAGTGTACAGAAATTAGTTAATTAACAAAAGAGGGAAATCCAGTTAATAAGTTGATTTTTTTTAAGAAAAGGAGGATGACCCCCGGCCTCTGCATCTGGGCGATGCATACGGTCACTTTATTAATTATTCTCACAAGACCTTACAAAGCCATACAACAGCAAGACTAAAGCCACCGTCTAAGCAACATCTGTCGCTACACCAATCCAATTAATGAAGGGGCGCAGATAGTCTGGGCCTAATACCAAACAGACATCGTAGCCAAACCTAAACATCTAAGACATGAGGTCCCAACCAGGACGCCTGCCGGTGGGGCACCTACCAGTCCGGCGCACTCCTCAACCAGGACGCCTGCCGGGTATGAGGCCGCCGCAGCCACCTGCCACCAATCCATCTTCAGAGTTGTACTGTTGCATGTACCGTGCCAGGTCTCTCTACCATCGCCGCCACCACGACGCCCGACAGCGTCATCCTCCTACGCGAGTCCATCCTCCCACAGCGAACTCCGAATCTGCACTGCACCACGCCGTCAAGATCCGTCGCCATCAGTGTGTAGGATGAATCACCGCTCCAGCAAAGAATCCGTCCTCTGGTCCTCGATCACGTGTGTACCTCCAAGAATGACGCCCCCAAGGGAGGAACGACACCAGAGCGCCGCCGTCATCCGATCATCCGATCTAGGGTTTCCCCCGGAGGTAGCAGAGAGTGGCCTTGAACTTCTCCACGGCGATGCCTTCAAAAGGGAACGACGCAGATAGCGCCGCCACCGCCGGCCTTAGCAGATGCCGAAGGCAAGTTTTCACCCAGACCAGTTCGAAGGGATCCAACTCTCGTGCACGGGCCGCCGTCACCACCAGCACCACCAGGCAGAACCCTGGAGCACCTGCAGATCAGCGAGCCGCCGGCACCACCGCATCCAGATCGCCGGCCACGCCGGGCCGCCGCCATCCCCCGCGCCGTCCGGGTCAGAGACGGAGCCGCCGACCGCGCACAGGGACCACCGCCTCCTGCACACGCCGGAGCGCCGCCGAGAGCCCAGCGCCCGCCACCGCTTGCCGAGGGTCGCCGCCGCGCACAACCAGCCAGCCGACCACCTCCGGCGAAGGAGGAGGCCACCACCGCCACACTCGGGGCCGGAGACCCCGGCTTCCTCGTGCTGCGGGACTAGCCCAGGAAGCCGCAAACTGACGTCGGATGTTGAGATGCAGCCGGTACAACTGTTGGAAATATGCCCTAGAGGCAATAATAAATTGGTTATTATTATATTTCCTTATTCATGATAATCGTTTATTATCCATGCTAGAATTGTATTGATAGGAAACTCAGATACATGTGTGGATACATAGACAACACCATGTCCCTAGTAAGCCTCTAGTTGACTAGCTCGTTGATCAATAGATGGTTACGGTTTCCTGACCATGGACATTGGATGTCGTTGATAACGGGATCACATCATTAGGAGAATGATGTGATGGACAAGACCCAATCCTAAGCATAGCATAAAAGATCGTGTAGTTTCGTTTGCTAGAGCTTTTCCAATGTCAAGTATCTTTTCCTTAGACCATGAGATCGTGCAACTCCCGGATACCGTAGGAGTGCTTTGGGTGTGCCAAACGTCACAACGTAACTGGGTGACTATAAAGGTGCACTAAGGGTATCTCCGAAAGTGTCTGTTGGGTTGGCACGGATCGAGACTGGGATTTGTCACTCCGTGTGACGGAGAGGTATCTCTGGGCCCACTCGGTAATGCATCATCATAATGAGCTCAATGTGACTAAGGCGTTAGTCACGGGATCATGCATTGCGGTACGAGTAAAGAGACTTGCCGGTAATGAGATTGAACAAGGTATTGGGATACCGACGATCGAATCTCGGGCAAGTAACATACCGTTTGACAAAGGGAATTACATACGGGATTGATTGAATCCTCGACACCGTGGTTCATCCGATGAGATCATCATGGAACATGTGGGAGCCAACATGGGTATCCAGATCCCGCTGTTGGTTATTGACCGGAGAGGCGTCTCGGTCATGTCTGCATGTCTCCCGAACCCGTAGGGTTTACACACTTAAGGTTCAGTGACGCTAGGGTTCTAGAGATATATGTATGCGGAAACCCGAAAGTTGTTCGGAGTCCCGGATGAGATCCCGGACGTCACGAGAGGTTCCGGAATGGTCCGGAGGTGAAGAATTATATATAGGAAGTCAAGTTTCGGCCACCGAGAAAGTTTCGGGGGTTACCGGTATTGTACCGGGACCACCGGAAGGGTCCCGGGGGTCCACCAGGTGAGGCCACCTATCCCGGAGGGCCCCATGGGCTGAAAGTGGAAGGGAACCAGCCCCTAGTGGGCTGGGTGCCCCCCCATGGGCCTCCCCCCATGCGCCTAGGGTTGGGAACCCTAGGGTGGGGGGGGGCTTCCCCCTTGCCTTGGGGGGCAAGGCAACCCCTTTCCACCCCTTGGCCGCCGCCCCCCAACCCTAGATGGGTTTTGGCCGGCCCCCCCTCCCAAGGGGGCCTATATAAAGGGGGGAGGGAGGGCAGCAACCTACAGCCTTGGGCGCCTCCCTCCTCCCCTGCAACACCTCTCTCTCTCTCGCAGAAGCTTGGCGAAGCCCTGCCGGAGACCCGCTACATCCACCACCACGCCGTCGTGCTGCTGGATCTCCATCAACCTCTCCTTCCCCCTTGCTGGATCAAGGAGGAGACGTCGCTGCACCGTACGTGTGTTGAACGCGGAGGTGCCGTCCGTTCGGCACTCGGTCATCGGTGATTTGGATCACGGCGAGTACGACTCCGTCATCCATGTTCATTGGAACGCTTCCGCTCGCGATCTACAAGGGTATGTAGATGCACTCCTTTTCCCTCGTTGCTAGTAGACTCCATAGATGCATCTTGGTGAGCGTAGAAAAATTTTAAATTATGCTACGATTCCCAACAACAACAACCTGGATGGCTGCCCGTTTGAACGACCTAGATCGGGTGCATCCGCCGCCGCCACCCGCTGCCCTTGACCGTCCGCAATCAGAGCTGTCAAGGCGGCATATACAAGTGGAGCTGGAAACTTCCGTGCAATCGGAGTTGAGAGCGTGCCACACCTCTCCTCTGGTAATTAAGTAGCTTCTTTTGACTTAATTCAGATCCTATGGTGCGTCCATCACTCGAAAGTAAAGGCATTTGTGGCCCTCTTTGCGTGATGCTAAAAAGGAGCTTTGCTAAGCAACCTGTTTTCTCCTCTCTTTCTGCCCTCCACAAACTGCTTTCTACACTATTCCCACACGGCATTCTTCTGATCACCACATTAGATACAATACAACCCTAAAAACAAGGCCAGATGACAACATGTTAGAACTTAGAACAGTGACCACAATCTCCATGAAACCAAACTAATGTTATCTTTCGGAAAGCAGCTCGCCTAATTCCCCCACCTCGCCTTTCTAACGCTTGTTAGAGCAACTCTAGCAGACCCCGCAAAACGCCGGCCAGTAAAATGCGTTTGCAGGTCGCGCAAAACCGCTTTTGCGGGCCGGCGAGGGCTAGCACAGATGCAGACCCCCCCAAACGGACCCGTAAAAAAGTATATTCGCGGAATATGCTTTTTTACGGGTCGACTATGCGGGTTTTGCTCGGATAACAGCGCAACGACCCGCAAACAGAAGAACTGCAAATCTGAAATTTGTCATAGGGTTTCACAAACAAGTTCAAATTCAAATGACATAAACAGTTTGCGCGCGAATAAAAGCGAAGTTCATTACGCAAAAGAGGGCATGCATATGCGCCCATGTCCGGCATCATCTTGGGGGTCGATCTTCACTCGGCGCCATGGAGTCCATCTTGAAGTTCATCGGCGCCACCGTAGCCACCGTAGCCACCTCCGTCGCTTGTTCCAACTCCCGCACCGAAATCATCCACATTGCCACCGTATGGAGCAGAGAAAACATCACCGGAACTGGCAGACGGACCGGCCGAGGCGACCATTCTCCTCTTCAAGATCTCTCTCCTTGCCATATCATGCCATGTTTTGGTGACATCGTCCATGTCATTGCGGTTCATTGACATGATCTTGTTCTTTTCGGCATGCATCAAGAGACACCGCACTTCATGCTTTGATCAAAGCTTGATCTTTCAAGATGGTGTAGTTCTTCGATCTTTGGCTTTTCCCAGCTTTTGCTTGTGAATTCTCAAACGCTTCCGCTTCGATCTCCGCCAAGTCGTCCGCACAACCATGATCGTCCACGCCGCCCTCCGTTTCATTGTAGTCGAAAGGTTCGAAAGGGGCTTGATCAATGTCAACCGCGTTCGTGTCCAACAAGTTCACGAACTCGGTTGTTGCATTGTTCGAACCACCGCTATATCGAACGATAACAAGTCACGAGCTATCGAAAAACAATGGCGAAAATGAAAGAGAATCACCAAAGTCCGAAGAGATATACCTTCCGGCCATTTCGTCGAACACCTCGCTCGCGGGGGGAGCGGCACCGTTGAACGACATCGCCGAAGCACCTCCTTGCCGGGGGATGGAGTGAGAGGTTGAAGAAGATTTGTTCCTTGAAGTCGGAACCTTCCTCCGCTTTGTGCCCGCGGCCTTGCCGGCCTTCTCCGCCGCCGGCCGGGATCGCACAGCGGCATTGGCGCCCGGAGCGCGGGCCATCGCGGCGGGGGCAGCCGGATTCCCGCCCTGCACAAGCACGTTGCCCTGCCGCTTGCGGGCAGGCGTGGCGTGTGCTTGGGCGACGCCGGCGGGGCCTACATGGCCGGCGACGAGATCGCCCGAGGGGAAGGGGCGTGCGCGACCTCAACGGTGACGGTGGACAGCATGGGGTCGTCCATGGCGGCGAGGGACGGCCGGGGAGGAGCAGCCAGAGCTTTCGGAGGGGGGCAATGGTGGCGGAGGGTGCGGGGAGCGGGAAAGGGGGCGCGGAAATGTTCCTCCCGCCAAATCTCACGCCGGATGGGGGTTGAGCTCGGGTCGGACTCCCAGCCCGTGAAGATAGAGATTGGGGGAGAAGATTTGCCGCGCCCCGCAAATTTTTTTGCGGGATCTGCTAGAGTTGCTCTTAGAACACTGATCACCACTGGCTAGTTGCGGAAAATCTGCATTCGGTACTGGCTCGTTTTGTGCAAGATCAACAAACTACTAGTTCGTTTTGGATGTCTACAAGGAAACTAGCTATCAATGGAAATTTATCTATGCTTAACTACCGGGCGGCATAATGCGATAACCTAATCGATCAAAAATTAAAAAAATGCTCTGCTCAAAAGACATGACTAATTCTTCTCCTAGAAAAAGGGCTCAATTAAGAAGTGGGCTAGGTAATTAAAGGATGCCAAGAAAGCCATGTGGGTCATGGCTTGTCTAACAAAAGCAGCATCATAAACGTGCTTGAATAAACATCCAGTGGCCACTTTGGCAGTGTCGTCGAAGTGCTCTGGTTTCTTTCAGTTGCGCAATGTCTAGCCTTTCTGGCCACGTTTAAGCTAGGTTGGGTTAGGTTTAACTTGAGAGAAAGGATCACTGTGTTGGGAGCATTCTGGCTCTAGAGGGTGGCCCCATGGCCCCGGGAATTTGGTTCCAGCTGGTGTACGTTGGGTCCGGCCTGCGGTATTTTGATTGTGATGGCGAGGGTTCCTCCAAGTGCAGGTGCATGCACCGATGATTTTGACAGGCAGCCAGCCGACCTTGTGTGATTTTATTCGATTCTTGGAAGGGTGATCGAGTTGGACCAACGATGAAGTTGACAAAACGTGGGCTGTGAGCGAGGATGAAGTTGTGAATGTTGGAAACAATACCTGCATATACTATCTGTAATTTTATCTTTATGATTCCGAGAGCTGGTATTGGTTAGGACTACCTAGACTACTATGATGTACTAATATATGTTTTCTTCATTGATATATAAAATTAACTGTAGAACGATTGTTCTACAGTCCAGGTTTCAAAAAAAAAAAAACCCTGCATATACTAGCTGAAGCTCGGTCTCCAGGTTAACATACGTATCAAGTTCCAACTGACTATACTGACTTTTTTCTGCGAGGCACAGAACTGACCTTCAGTTAGAAATTAATAACAACGAATAGTGAGACAGCAGTTATCATTTGGCATATTTTCCATACACACAACAAAAATTATGCCTCTAACGAAACAAATTTGTTGATCACGAAGAGATAGCTCACTAGCACGGGAACCTATCTTCTACCGGGGAGGCGAGTTAACAGACGGATCATCACCATCGACTCAAACATTAATAGGACTATCGGTATACTCTACGCATGAAACAAGGTCTAGTCCTGCTTTATAAATAAAGCACGAAGAATATACATGGCTAAACGATACAAGGTAGTAAGAAAGCCCTCTTACAAAACAGACCTGAGATAACCAGACAACAATAGATATACTCTAGGTAAGAGAAATACTTAAGAGAACAAGATCGCTTATAAACCACAACTGCAGATAAATATAAACTTTAAGGTGGGTGTATATGTCTTCTACTTTGTCCAAATCGCTGAGAGGACACCCGGATTTCTGATTTATGGGTGAAGAAGAAAAGTTATGCCTAGCTATCATGCGAAATGATCATTTCTCTCTTTCTTATTTGTGAAAAGGCCAAATATCATATATTAAGTAGCGAATACCCTTACAAAAACACTCTTACAAAAAATAAAAGACACGTCCAAAATTTTGGGGGTGCCATAGTCTTCTTCCTCATGCATCCATTGGCGACATGACATGAGCAAAGCTCGTTGCCGCATTTGGGCCTCCGTCTGAGCGGAGTAAAGTTGTTGAAACCCATGACAGCTTTTAGTAGCAGCGGTTGGGAAATAATCGATGTAGATCATAAGAAGCTAGTGACTATGATCTGCATAGAAAATCGTCTCCATGGAGAGGAAAACGCTGATGAGGGCATGCAGAACACCTTCAGATGCGGCCATACGGAGTCGAGGTATACTAATCTCACACGCTCCCCAACTATACTGAGGTTAGTCAACCTTCGTCGGTCAGGATTGAAGTCGAAGAACCACAACGTACAACCATGTTGTCAGCTACGCAGGATAACGCCACCAAAATAGACCAGCAGAAGGAAAAGCCAGACTCAAAGAACCAGATCTGGGGACACACACGGTCCTCCACATGCCTCCTGATGATATGAAGAAGCGCCACTGAAATGAGGACGAGGCGGGGAGACCTTATTCCATATCGACAAGGACATCATCGTCTCGCCACCATTGATAGGAGAAAGACCTTAATTTATTTCTAACCCTAAGACCGCCAGACCAAAGTCGTGGAGTCCCCTCCCGATCCCATCATCTAAGCGACGAACGAAGGGAGAAGCCCCTCGCTAGGAAGTAGAGGAAGATGAGCTGCCGCCGGCTAGGTCTTGAAAGTTAGAGGAGGAAAAGAACAAGTTGATTGCCTGTATGCAAAAGGACCATTTCAACACAGCATAAGGGTAGGAATGTACGAGTCTATATGAGTGAGTTTTTTGGCTATTGGACGCCAGTGAATCTGGTCTTTAAAAATATCATAAATGCTATTTAAAATTTCAAAAAAAATCTACGTCTACATGTAGATGTTTAAAAAATGTCATAAAGGCTATAGAACTTCATCTTTTAGGGAATAAAATTTCATTAAACTAGAAGAATTGTATGCTACACAGAAGGACAAAATCCTGGCCCAAAACAACAAAATGTTGGCCCATTTTAATCCACGTATTTGTCTCTTTTGCAGACACCAGATATGAAAATGTACATTGATGAAAATTTGTAAGCGTACATACTACACATCTAAATGTATATGCACACTTATTTTTAGAGTTTTTGGAGCTATGAAAAATAATGTTTTTGATTAGAAAAATAAACATTTGCCTAATGCACCGACGTTTTTCTTGACATCGATATACATGAATAGACAAATTATAGATCATGAACAAAAAAAAAAGGTGGACATTGGCAAATTATATAGATTGTGAACAAAAAAGGTGGACATAATGGATGTAAGAAAGGTAATTACTTTTATCCACATAAAATAAGCTACGTATTTACGCATTGTATAATTTGTGAAAATACCACAAGAACGAAATATAGATTATATTCCATGCCGTCATAAAAATAAATATTTGTATAAATAGTAGTAAAAAGCAATAATAATATCCATGTGCAAAAAAAAAAACAACAGGGAGCAAGCATAGGAACGTTTTTTTCTTCTTTGGAGCACAAGCATAGGAACGTTGAGGTAAACCTGGGCATATGTCGAATGAAAAAAGATAGACGAGGACGTAACTGTAAAATGTGCAAGCACAAAAGCAGAGCACCGTCCTCAAGGGCAAGCAAGGGCTTAGCTGGGAGGAAAGGCACTAGCGGAAGGACCCATTTGTAAGAGAAACGAGTTCGGAAAGCATACACGAGAAAATCCCGGGGCTGATGTGCGAGACGACAGGGACCAGCGCGCAAAATCTCGAAATTTTTTGAACCATTTCTCGATTTGTGCGTGTCATCCTTGCGCATGGGTCATGCTAATCTTCTCTGTATCATTCCAATTTTATTGGATGTCCACGAAGGGACAGTGAGGTTGCAACGCTGAGGCTTATAAACCGGTAGAAATCGCTGTCGCTGGGCGAGGTGGTACTAAACAAGGGTGCTCTGCTGCGTTCCAAAGGCGCCGGGAACCGCGGAACCGCACCAAACGGTAAGTGGGCCGCATCTGCGTGAAAGCTGAATCTACAGCTTGTCAGCCCAATATCTTTCTGCGAGGAGTCGGCCCAACTATACGAAGCGAGCTGGAAACACATATACGGACTGCTCGTGTCCTTTTTTTCCTTTCGAGGGCACGCTCCCGTTCTACATCCATTTATGTTTTCTTTTTTGCGAAATCTACATTCATTTATGTTGATCTCAAAAACAAAATTTTCCATGCTTGTCTCAAAAAATATATTTATGTTCCATGCAGGATTTCTCAAAAACCAAAATTTTGTTCCATAAAAAAAAGTGTTCCATGCAGACTGTTACTTCGGACCCACCGTCCTACGTACGGAGCTACGTTTTCCAGGCGGTGCATCCTTTGGGATAAACCTGTGTCCTGTGCGTGAATGTTAAAAATCACGGAGAATCCAATCAAAATCCGTCCGGAGACATGCACCTCGTTATCACAGAGATGATAAATCTGCGCCTACCAACTGTTTTTCTCTCATGGATGCAGCGCCGGTGATCTTGAAATTTCAGTCTAGCTTGCCTTTTTGGCTTTTGCTGCCAGTGGTATTTTGATTGTGATGGTGAACCTCAAAGTGACCATGTGCATGCATCCTTTGGTTTTGACAAGCCATCCCAAGTCAACAGACCTCCCACGAGCTTCATTGGGTACGTGCAAAGATAACCGAATTGGACCAATGTAGTTGACAAAACGTGGGCTGCTAACTAAAATAAAGTTGCTGGATTCTTTTTCTTTCTTTCTTTGGGTTGAGGTAGTTGCCACAGCCATGTGATGCTGGAAACACCGACACTTAAATCGGGCACGACATTAGTCCATGGGCCGGACTAGTCCACGAACAAGAATACAGGAGTTTGCCGTCCAATTGCATCCCCTAAATGCTTGTAATTCGAAAAATTTGAAATTCAAATACATAGTGACCGATTACAAACAAAAAGAGGACGATCTTTGTAGGTTTTACATGATCAATCACAAAAGTATCTCAGTCCTACAGTCTGTCTAAAAAATGGATTTTTTTCCCGGCGGACCAGCTATCCGAGCCTATGCGCTCACTCTGTCGCCGGTTACTCCTCACCATTTGCTTCCTTCTTGGCAGCCTCCTTCTCCTGAAGGAAATATACCCTAGAGGCAATAATAAAGTTATTATTTATTTCCTTATATCATGATAAATGTTTATTATTCATGCTAGAATTGTATTAACCGGAAACTTAGTACATGTGTGAATACATAGACAAAAACAGAGTGTCCCTAGTATGCCTCTACTTGACTAGCCTGTTTGTCAAAGATGGTTATGTTTTCTGACCATAGACATGTGTTGTCATTTGATGAACAGGATCACATCATTAGAGAATGATGTGATGGACAAGACCCATCCGTTAGCATGGCATAATGATCGTTTAGTTTTATTGCTATTGCTTTCTTCATGACTTATACATGTTCCTCTGACTATGAGATTATGCAACTCCCGAATACCGGAGGAACACCTTGTGTGCTATCAAACGTCACAACGTAGCCGGTGATTATAAAGATGCTCTACAGGTGTCTCCAAAGATGTTTGTTGGGTTGGCATAGATCGAGATTAGGATTTGTCACTCCGTGTATCGGAGAGGTATCTCTGGGCCCTCTCGATAATGCACATCATTATGAGCCTTGCAAGCAATGTGACTAATGAGTTAGTTGCGGAATGATGCATTACGGAACGAGTAAAGAGACTTGCCGGTAACGAGATTGAACTAGGTATGATGATACCACGATCAAATCTCGGGCAAGTAACATACCGATGACAAAGGGAACAACGTATGTTGCTATGCGGTTTGACCGATAAAGATCTTTATAGAATATGTAGGAGCCAATATGAGCATCCATATTCCGCTATTGGTTATTGACCGGAGATGTGTCTCGGTCATGTCACGTAGTTCTTGAACCCGTAGGGTCCGCACGCTTAACGTTCGATGATGATTTGTATTATGAGTTATGTGATTTGATGACCGAAGATAGTTCGGAGTCCCGGATGAGATCACGGACATGACGAGGAGTCTCGAAATGGTCGAGAGGTAAAGATTGATATATTGAAAGGCTATATTTGGACATCGGAAAGGTTCCAAGTGATTCGGGTATTTTTCGGAGTACCCGAGAGTTACGGGAATTCGTCGGGGGAAGTAGTGGGCCTTAATGGGCCATACGGGGAAGGAGAGAAGGGCCTCAAGGGGTGGCCGCGTGCCCCCCCATGGGCTGGTCCAAATTGGACTAGGAGGGGGGCACCCCCTCCTTCCTTCTCCCCTCTTCCTCCTTCCCTCCTTCTCCTACTAGGAATAGGAAAGAGGAGGGGAATCCTACTTGGACTGGGGAGTCCTAGTAGGATTCCCCACACCTGGCGCCCCCCTTGGGCCGGCCACCTCTTCCCTCCCCTCCTTTATATACGTGGCCAGGGGGGCACCCCAACAGCACAACAGACAATCTCTTAGCCGTGTGCGGTGCCCCCTCCACAGTTCAACACCTCGGTCATATCGTCGTAGTGCTTAGGCGAAGCCCTGCGCCGGTAACTTCATCATCACCGTCACCACGCCGTCGTTCTGACGAAACTCTCCCTCGGCCTCAACTGGATCAAGAGTTCACGGATGTCACCGAGCTGAACGTGTGCAGATCGCGGAGGTGCCGCGCGTTCTGTACTTGGATCGGTTGGATCGCGAAGACGTTCGACTACATCAACCGCGTTACTAATCACTTCCGCTTTCGGTCTATGAGGGTACGTAGACACACTCTCCCCGCTCGTTGCTATGCTTCTCCTAGATAGATCTTGCGTGATCGTAGGCAATTGTTTTGAAATACTACGGTCCCCAACAGTGGCATCCGAGCCAGGTCTATGCGTAGATGTTATATGCATGAGTAGAACACAAAGAGTTGTGGGCGATAATAGTCATACTGCTTACCAGCATGTCATACTTTGATTCGGCGGTATTGTTGGATGAAGCGGCCCGGACCGACATTACGCGAGACTGGTTCTACCGATGTGCTTTGCACACAGGTGGCTGGCGGGTGTCGGTTTCTCCTACTTTAGTTGAATAGAGTGTGACTACGCCCGGTCCTTGTTGAAGGTTAAAATAGCACACTTGACGAAAATTCGTTGTGGTTTTGATGCGTAGGTAAGAACGGTTCTTGCTCAGCCCGTAGCAGCCACGTAAAACTTGCAACAACAAAGTAGGGGACGTCTAACTTGTTTTTGCAGGGCTTGTTGTGATGTGATATGGTCAAGACGTGATGATATATAATTTTTTGTATGAGATGATCATGTTTTGTAACAGTTATCGGCAACTGGCAGGAGCCATATGGTTGTCGCTTTATTGTATGAAATGCAATTGCCATGTAATTGCTTTACTTTATCTCTAAGCGGTAGCGATAGTCGTAGAAGCAATAGTTGGCGAGACGACAACGATGCTTCGATGGAGATCAAGGTGTCAAGCCGGTGACGATGGTGATCATGATGGTGCTTTGGAGATGGAGATCAAAGGCACAAGATGATGATGGCCATATCATATCACTTATTTTGATTGCATGTGATGTTTATCTTTTATGCATCTTATTTTGCTTAGTATGGCGGTAGCATTATAAGATGATCTCTCACTAAAATTTCAAGGTATAAGTGTTCTCCCTGAGTATGCACCGTTGCGACAGTTCTTCGTGCTGAGACACCACGTGATGATCGGGTGTGATAAGCTCTACGTTCACATGCAACGGGTACAAGCCAGTTTTGCACACGCAGAATACTCGGGTTAAACTTGACGAGCCTAGCATATGCAGATATGGCCTCGGAACACTGAGATCGAAAGATCGAACGTGAATCATATAGTAGATATGATCAACATAGTGATGTTCACCATTGAAAACTACTCCGTCTCACGTGATGATCGGACATGGTTTAGTTGATATGGATCACGTGATCATTTAGATGACTAGAGGGATGTCTATCTAAGTGTGAGTTCTTAAGTAATATGATTAAATTTAACTTTAATTTATCATGAACTTAGTCCTGATAGTATTTGCATAACTATGTTGTAGATCAATAGCTCGCGATGTAGCTCCCTGTTTATTTTTATATGTTCCTAGAGAAATATAAGTTGAAAGATGATAGTAGCAATGATGCGGACTTGGTCCGTGATCTGAGGATTTTCCTCATTGCTGCACACAAAAATTATGTCCTTGATGCACCGCTACGTGACAGAACTTTGCAGGAGCAGATGCAGATGTTATGAACGTTTTGGCAAGCTCGGTATGATGACTACTTGATAGTTTAGTGCACCATGTTTTATGGCTTAGTACCGGGACTTCAAAAATGTTTTGAACACCACAGAGCATATAAGATGTTCCAAGAGTTGAAAGCGGTATTTCGTACTCATGCCCGTGTCAAGAGGTATGAGACCTCTGACAGTACTTTGCCTACAAGATGGAGGAGAATAGCTCAACCAGTGAGCATGTGCTCAGATTGTCTGGGTACTACAATTACTTGAATCAAGTGGTAGTTAATCTTCCAGATAAGATAGTAATTGACAAAGTTCTCTAGTCACTATCACCAAGTTACTAGAACTTCATGATGAACTATAATATGAAAGGGATAATGAAAACAATTCCCAAGCTCTTCGCGATGCTAAAATCGGCGAAGGTAGAAATCAAGAAAAGCATCAAGTGTTGATGGTTAACAAGACCACTAGTTTCAAGATAAGGGCAAAGGGATAGAAAGGGAACTTCAAGAAGAATGACAAACAAGTTGTCATCCCCGTGAAGAAGCCCAAAGTTAGACCCAAGCCTGAAACTGAGTGCTTCTACTGCAAAGGAAATGGTCCTGGAAGTGGAATTGCCCTAGATACTTGGCGGATAAGAAGGATGGCAAAGTGAACAAAGGTATATTTGATATACATGTTATTGATGTGTACTTTACTAGTGTTTATAGCAACCCCTCGGTATTTGATAGTGGTTCAGTTGCTAAGAGTAGTAACTCGAAACAAGAGTTGCAAAATAAACAGAGACTAGTTAAGGGCGAGGTGATGATGTGTGTTGGAAGTGATTCCAAGGTTGATAAGATCACCATCGCACACTCATTTTACCTTCGGGATTAGTGTTGAACCTAAAATAAATGTTATTTGGTATTTGCGTTGAGCATGAATATGATTGGATCATGTTTATTGCAATACGATTATTCATTTAAGTCAAAGAATAATTGTTGTTCTATTTAAATGAATAAAACCTTCTATGGTCATACACTCAATATAAATGGTTTATTGAATCTCGGCCGTAGTGATACACATATTCATAATATTGAAGCCAAAAGATTCAAAGTTAATAATGATAGTGCAACTTATTTGTGGCACTGTTAGGTCATATTGGTGTAAAGCGCATGAAGAAACTCCATGCTGATGGGCTTTTGGAATCACTTGATACTTGCGAACCATGCCTCATGGGCATGATGACTAAGACTCCATTCTCCAAAACAATGGAGCAAACCACTGACTTATTGGAAATAATACATACTGATGTATGCGGTCCGATGAGTGTTGAGGCTCGCAGCGGGTATCGTTATTTTCTGACCTTCACAGATGATTTATCTACTTGACGAAACATAAGTCTGAAACATTTGAAAAGTTCAAAGAATTTCAGAGTGAAGTGGAAAATCATTGTAACAAAAAAAAGTTTCTACGATCTGATCGCGGAGACGAATATTTGAGTTACGAGTTTGGTCTTCATTTGAAACAATGTGGAATAGTTTCGCAACTCACGCCACCTGGAACACCACAGCGTAATGGTGTGTCCGAACGTCATAACCATACTTTATTAGATATGGTGCGATCTATGATGTCTCTTTCCGATTTACCACTATCCTTTTGGGGTTATGCATTAGAGACAGCTGCATTCACGTTAAAAAGGGCAACATCTAAATCCGTTGAGACGACACTGTATGAACTATGGTTTAGCAAGAAACCTAAGCTGTCGTTTCTTAAAGTTTGGGGTTGCGATGCTTATGTGAAAAAGTTTCATCCTGATAAGCTCAAACCCAAATCGTAGAAGTTCGTCTTCATAGGATACCCAAAAGTAACTGTTGGGTACACCTTCTATCACAGATCCGAAGGCAAGATATTCGTTGCTAAGAATGGATCCTTTCTAGAGAAGGAGTTTCTCTCGAAAGAAGTGAGTGGGAGCAAAGTGGAACTTGATAAGGTAATTGTACCTTTTCCCGAATTGGAAAGTAGTTCATCACATAAATCAGTTCCAGTGATGCCTACACCGATTAGTGCGGAAGTTAATGATGATGATCATGAAACTTCAGATCAAGTCACTACCGAACCTCGTAGGTCAACCAGAATACATTCTGCACCAAAGTGGTACGGTAATCCTGTTTTGGAAATCATGTTACTAGACCATGACAAACCTACGAACTATGAGGAAGCGATGATGAGCCCAGATTCCGCAAAATGGCTTGAGGCCATGAAATCTGAGATGGGATCCATGTATGAGAACAAAGTATGGACTTTTGTTGACTTGCCCGATGATCGGCAAGCAATAGAAAATAAATGGATCTTCAAGAGGAAGACGGACGCTGATAGTAGTGTTACTATCTACAAAGCTAGACTTGTTAAAAAAGGTTTTTGACAAGTTCAAGGTGTTGACTACGATGAGATTTTCTCACTCGTAGCGATGCTTAAGTCTGTTCGAATCATGTTAGCAATTGCCACATTTTATGAAATCTGGCAAATGGATGTCAAAACTACATTCCTTAATGGATTTCTTAAAGAAGAGTTGTATATGATGCAACCAAAAAGGTTTTGTCAATCCTAAAGGTGCTAACAAAATGTGCAAGCTCCAGCGATCCATCTATGGACTGGTGCAAGCATCTCGGAGTTGGAATATACGCTTTGATGAGTTGATCAAAGCATATAGTTTTGTACAGACTTGCGGTGAAGCCTGTATTTACAAGAAAGTGAGTGGGAGCGCTACAGCTTTTCTGATAAGTATATGTGTATGACATATTGTTGATCGAAAATGATGTAGAATTTTTCTGGAAAGCATAAAGGAGTGTTTGAAAGGAGTTTTTCAAAGAAAGACCTCGGTGAAGCTACTTACATATTGAGCATCAAGATCTATAGAGATAGATCAAGACGCTTGATAAGTTTTTTCAATGAGTACATACCTTGACAAGTTTTTGAAGTAGTTCAGAATGGAACAGTCAAAGAAGGAGTTCTTGCCTGTGTTGCAAGGTGTGAAGTTGAGTAAGACTCAAAGCCCGACCACGGCACAAGATAGAGAGAGAATGAAAGTCATTCCCTATGCCACAGCCATAGGTTCTACAAAGTATGCCATGCTATGTACCAGACCTATTGTATTCCCTACCCTAAGTTTGGCAAGGGAGTACAATAGTGATCTAGGAGTACATCACTGGACATTGGTCAAAAATTATCCTTAGAGGACTAAGGAAATATTTCTCGGTTATGGAGGTGATAAAGAGTTCGTCGTAAAGAGTTACGTCGATGCAAGCTTTGACACCGATCTGGATGACTCTGAGTCTCAATCTGGATACATATTGAAAGTGGGAGCATTTAGCTAGAGTAGCTCCGTGCAGAGCATTGTAAACATAGAAATTTGCAAAATACATACGGATCTGAATGTGGCAGACCCGTTGACTAAACTTCTCTCACAAGCAAAACATGATCACACCTTAGTACTCTTTGGGTGTTAATCACATGGCGATGTGAACTAGATTATTGACTCTCGTAAACCCTATGGGTATTGGTCACATGGCGATATGAACTATAGAGTGTTAAATCACATGACGATGTGAACTATTGGTGTTAAATCACATGGCAATGTGAACTAGATTATTGACTCTAGTGCAAGTGGGAGACTGAAGGAAATATGCCCTAGAGGCAATAATAAAGTTATTATTTATTTTCTTATATCATGATAATTTTTTATTATTCATGCTAGAATTGTATTAACCGGAAACTTAGTACATGTGTGAATACATAGACAAAAAAAGAGTGTCCCTAGTATTCCTCTACTTGACTAGACTGTTTGTCAAAGATGGTTATGTTTCCTGACCATAGACATGTGTTGTCATTTGATGAACATGATCACATCATTAGAGAATGATGTGATGGACAAGACCCATCCGTTAGCTTGGCATAATGATCGTTTAGTTTTATTGCTATTGCTTTCTTCATGACTTATACCTGTTCCTCTGACTATGAGATTATGCAACTCCCGAATACCGGAGGAACAACTTGTGTGCTATCAAACGTCACAACGTAACTGGGTGATTATAAAGATGCTCTACAGGTGTCTCCAAAGGTGTTTGTTGGGTTGTCATAGATCGAGATTAGGATTTGTCACTCCGTGTATCGGAGAGGTATCTCTGGGCCCTCTCGGTAATGCACATCATTATGAGCCTTGCAAGCAATGTGACCAATTAGTTAGTTGCGGGATGATGCATTATGGAACGAGTAAAGAGACTTGCCGGTAACGAGATTGAACTAGGTATGATGATACCGACGATCAAATCTCGGGCAAGTAACATGCTGATACGTCTCCAACGTATCTATAATTTTTGATTGTTGCATGCTATTATATATTCTGTTTTGGATGTTTAATGGGCTTTATTATACACTTTTATATTATTTTCGGGACTAACCTATTAACCGGAGGCCCAGCCCAAATTGTTGTTTTTTTGCCTATTTCAGTGTTTCGAAGGAAAGGAATATCAAACGGAGTCCAAACAAAATGAAACCTTCGCGAACATGATTTTCGGAACAAACGTGATCTAGAGGACTTGGAGTGGACATCAAGAAACGAACGAGGAAGCCACGAGGCAGGGGGCGCGCCTACCCCCTGGGCGCGCCCTCCACCCTCGTGGGCCCCTCGTAGCTCTCCTGATCGACCTCCTTTCGCCTATATATACTCATATACCCTGGAAACATCAGAGACGGAGCCAAAACCCTATTTCCACTGCCGCAACCTTCTGTACCCATGAGATCCCATCTTGGGGCCTTTTCCGGCGCTCCGCCGGAGGGGGCATCGGTCACGGAGGGCTTCTACATCAACACCATAGCCTCTGCGATGATGTGTGAGTAGTTTACCTCAGACCTTCGGGTCCATAGTTATTAGCTAGATGGCTACTTCTCTCTCTTTGGATCTCAATACAAAGTTCTCCTCAATTCTCTTGGAGATCTATTTGATGTAACTCTTCTTTTGTGGTGTGTTTGTCGAGATCCGATGAATTGTGGGTTTATGATCAAAATTATCTATGAACAATATTTGAATCTCCTCTGAATTCTTTTATGTATGATTGGTTATCTTTGCAAGTCTCTTCGAATTGTCAGTTTGGTTTGGCCTACTAGATTGATCTTTCTTGCAATTGGAGAAGTGCTTAGCTTTGGGTTCAATCTTGTGGTGCTCGATCCTAGTGACAGCAGGGGAAACGACACGTATTGTATTGTTGCCATCGAGGATAAAAAGATGGGGTTTATATCATATTGCATGAGTTTATCCCTCTACATCATGTCATCTTGCTTAAAGCGTTACTCCGTTCTTATGAACTTAATACTCTAGATGCATGCTGGATAGCGGTCGATGTGTGGAGTAATAGTAGTAGATGCAGGCAGGAGTCGGTCTACTTGTCACAGACGTGATGCATATATACATGATCATACCTAGATATTCTCATAACTATGCTCAATTCTATCAATTGCTCGACAGTAATTTGTTCACCCACCGTAATACTTATGCTATCTTGAGAGAAGCCACTAGTGAAACCTATGGCCCCGGGTCTATTTTCCATCATATTAATCTCCCGTTAACAAGCTATTTCTATTACCGTTTGCCTTGTAATATTTACTTTTACTCTTTATCATAAAAATACCAAAAATATTATCTTATCATCTCTATCAGATCTCATTCTCGTAAGTGACCGTGAAGGGATTGACAACCCCTTTATCGCGTTGGTTGCGAGGTTCTTATTTGTTTGTGTAGGTGCATGGGACTCGAGCATGGTCTCCTACTGGATTGATACCTTGGTTTTAAAAAACTGAGGGAAATACTTATGCTACTTTACTGCATCACCCTTTCCTCTTGTATGATTTGAGTCTTTGCTTTTAGTTTACCATAATCATCCTCGCTGAATACACTTTTGAGAGAGACACACATGATTCGGAATTTATTAGAATACTCTATGTGCTTCACTTATATCTTTTGAGCTATATAGTTTTTGCTCTAGTGCTTCACTCATATCTTTTAGAGCACGGCGGTGGTTTGTTTTATAGAAACTATTGTTCTCTCATGCTTCACTTATATTATTTTGAGATTCCTACAAAACAGCATGGTAATTTGCTTTAATTGTGAAATTAGTCCTAATATGATACGCATCCAAGATTTGTAAAAACTTTCTTATAAGTGCGTTGAATACTAAGAGAAGTTTGATGCTTGATAATTGTTTTGAGATATGAAGATGGTGATATTAGAGTCATGCTCGTTGAGTGGTTATGAATTTGAGAAATTCTTGTGTTAAAGTTTGTGATTCCCGTAGCATGCACGTATGGTGAACCGTTATGTGATGAAGTCGGAGCATGATTTATTTATTGATTGTCTTCCTTATGAGTGGCGGTCGGGGATGAGCGATGGTCTTTTCTTACCAATCCATCCCCCTAGGAGCATGCGCGTAATACTTTGTTTTGATAACTAATAGATTTTTGCAACAAGTATATGTGTTCTTTATGACTAATGTTGAGTCCATGGATTATATGCACTATTATCCTTCCACCATTGCCAGCCTCTCTACTACCGCACACTTTTTGCCGGTATCATACACCCACCATATACCTTCCTCAAAACAGGCACCATACCTACCTATCATGGCATTTCCATAGCCATTCCGAGATATATTGCCATGCAACCTACCACCGTTCCGTTTACTATGACACGCTCCATCATTGTCATATTGCTTTGCATGATCATGTAGTTGACATCGTATTTGTGGCAAAGCCACCGTTCGTTATCTTCATACATGTCACTCTTGATTCATTGCATATCCCGGTACACCTCTGGAGGCATTCATATAGAGTCATATTTTGTTCTAAGTATTGAGTTGTAATACTTGAGTTATAAGTAAATAAAAGTGTGATGATCATCATTATTAGAGCATTGTCCCAAGTGAGGAAAGGATGATGGAGACTATGATTCCCCCACAAGTCGGGATGAGACTCCGGACTAAAAAAGAGGCCATAAAAAAGAGAGAAGAGGCCCAACCAAAAAAATGAGAGAAAAGAGAGAAGGGACAATGCTACTATCCTTTTTCCACACTTGTGCTTCAAAGTAGCACCATGATCTTTATGATAGAGAGTCTCTTGTTTCGTCACTTTCATATACTAGTGGGAATTTTTCATTATAGAACTTGGCTTGTATATTCCAATGATGGGCTTCCTCAAATTGCCCTAGGTCTTCGTGAGCAAGCAAGTTGGATGCACACCCACTTAGTTTCCATTATTGAGCTTTCATACACTTATAGCTCTAGTGCATCCGTTGCATGGCAATCCCTACTCACTCACATTGATATCTATTAATGGGCATCTCCATAGCCCGTTGATACGGCTAGTTGATGTGAGACTATCTTCTCCTTTTTGTCTTCTCCACAACCACCATTCTATTCCACCTATAGTGCTATATCCATGGCTCACGCTCATGTATTGCGTGAAGATTGAAAAGTTTGAGAACACCAAAAGTGTGAAACAATTGCTTGGCTTGTCATCGGGGTTGTGCATGATTTAAATATTTTGTGTGGTGAAGATAGAGCATATCCAGACTATATGATTTTGTAGGGATAACTTTCTTTGGCCATCTTATTTTGAGAAGACATGATTGCTTTATTAGTATGCTTGAAGTATTATTACTTTTATGTCAATATAAAACTTTTATCTTGAATCTTTAGGATCTGAATATTCATACCACAAATAAGAGAATTACATTGAATATTATGTTAAGTAGCATTCCACATCAAAAATTCTGTTTTTATGATTTACCTACTCGAGGACGAGCAGGAATTAAGCTTGGGGATGCTTGATACGTCTCCAACGTATCTATAATTTTTGATTGTTCCATGCTATTATATATTCTGTTTTGGATGTTTAATGGGCTTTATTATACACTTTTATATTATTTTTGGGACTAACCTATTAACCGGAGGCCCAGCCCAAATTGCTGTTTTTGTGTGCCTATTTTAGTGTTTCGAAGGAAAGGAATATCAAACGGAGTCCAAACAGAATGAAACCTTCGCGAACGTGATTTTCGGAACAAACGTGATCCAGAGGACTTGGAGTGGACGTTAAGAAATGAACGAGGAAGCCACGAGGTAGGGGGGCGCCCTCCACCCTCGTGGGCCCCTCGTAGCTCTCCTGACCGACCATCTTCGCCTATATATACTCATATACCCTGGAAACATCAGAGACGGAGCCAAAACCCTATTTCCACCGCCGCAACCTTCTGTACCTGTGAGATCCCATCTTGGGGCCTTTTCCGGCGCTCCGCCGGAGGGGGCATCGATCATAGAGGGCTTCTACATCAACACCATAGCCTCTGCGATGATGTGTGAGTAGTTTACCTCAGACCTTCGGGTCCATAGTTATTAGCTAGATGGCTTCTTCTCTCTCTTTGGATCTCAATACAAAGTTCTCCTCGATTCTCTTGGAGATCTATTTGATGTAACTCTTCTTTTGCGGTGTGTTTGTCGAGATCCGATGAATTGTGGGTTTATGATCAAGATTATCTATGAACAATATTTGAATCTCCTCTGAATTCTTTTATGTATGATTGGTTATCTTTGCAAGTCTCTTTGAATTATCAACTTGGTTTGGCCTACTAGATTGATCTTTCTTGCAATTGGAGAAGTGCTTAGCTTTGGGTTCAATCTTGTGGTGCTCGATCCCAGTGACAGCAGGGGAAACGACACGTATTGTATTGTTGCCATTGAGGATAAAAAGATGGGGTTTATATCATATTGCATGAGTTTATCCCTCTACATCATGTCATCTTGCTTAAAGCGTTACTCCGTTCTTATGAACTTAATACTCTAGATGCATGCTGGATAGCGGTCGATGTGTGGAGTAATAGTAGTAGATGCAGGCAGGAGTCGGTCTACTTGTCACAGACGTGATGCATATATACATGATCATACCTAGATATTCTCATAACTATGCTCAATTCTATCAATTGCTCGACAGTAATTTGTTCACCCACCGTAATACTTATGCTATCTTGAGAGAAGCCACTAGTGAAACCTATGGCCCCGGGTCTATTTTCCATCATATTAATCTCCCGTTAACAAGCTATTTCTATTACCGTTTACCTTGTAATATTTACTTTTACTCTTTATCATAAAAATACCAAAAATATTATCTTATCATCTCTATCAGATCTCATTCTTGTAAGTGACCGTGATGGGATTGACAACCCCTTTATCGCGTTGGTTGCGAGGTTCTTATTTGTTTGTGTAGGTGCATGGGACTCGAGCATGGTCTCCTACTGGATTGATACCTTGGTTTTAAAAAACTGAGGGAAATACTTATGCTACTTTACTGCATCACCCTTTCCTCTTCAAGGGAAAACCAATGCAGTGCTCAAGAGGTAGCAAGAAGGATTTCTGGCGCCGTTGCCGGGGAGTCTACGCACAAGTCAAGACATACCAAGTACCCATCACAAACTCTTATCCCTCGCATTACATTATTTGCCACTTGCCTCTCGTTTTCCTCTCCCCCACTTCACCCTTGCCGTTTTATTCGCCCTCTTTTCCATTCGCCTCTTTTTCGCTTGCCTTTCGTGTCCGTGTGCCGCCATGGCTAGTCCTTTATCTACTCCTTTGTCTCCCGAGAATGAAGTTATCAATTTTAAACAAAGGGAGGGAGAAAATTTAAAAGATGCTTGGTATAGAATTTGCAACGCTCAAAATAAATCTGCTAGAAAGCAATCTACTTCCGTTCTTCTTCGCAACTTTTATGTAGGCGTCACGCCTTGGAATAGATACATTCTTGATACCATTACTGGAGGGAATTTCTTGGGTAGCCATACTTTTGATTCTTACGATGCTATGACAGATTTGTTTGGTTCTCCACCTCTTTTGGTTGATGGAACTATGTTAACTTTGGAGCATGTGATGCAAAGACTTGAAATTATTGAAAATAAAGTTGCTACCGTAGAGTTGATTGAGAATTTGGATAAAAAGATCCACAACCAAATTACCCAATATGGATCTAAGGTAGGAGTCACTTTGAAATTTTTTAAAGAAAAGGAACCCATAGTTAATGAAATAATAGATAAGGATTCCACTAGAATCGATAAGCTTGAGGGTATCATTACCAACTTGGGGACCGCTTTTTCTTCCGTAAAAAATACTCCAAATCCTCCTACCAAAATTGCCAAGCTTATGTATGTTCCTAAAAATAAGGGTGAATCTTCTAGTAAGGAAACTGCGGATCTCAATCAATAAGTGTTCATCCCAACCTTTTTGCTATCATTAAGGAACCGTTTGCCACAAATGAATTTCTTGATTTCTTGCCTAAGAGTTTGATCATTAATAAGAGGAAAGCAATTCCTAAAGGTTATAGGTGTTTTATTGAAGAATTGCCTACGAAAGATGGCAATACCTAGATCCATCCTTGTTTTTACGCCTAGCTGGGGGCGTTAAACGATAGCGCTTGTTGGGAGGCAACCCAATTTTATTTTAGTTTTTTGCTTTTTGATCCTGGTTAGGAATAAATATTTGATCTAGCCTCTGGTTAGATTTGTTTTTGTGTTTTAATTAGTGTTTGTGCCAAGTGAAACCTATAGGATCTTCTTGGATAATAGTTATTTGATCTTGCTGAAAAAGTCAGAAACTTCCTGCTCACGAAAACAATTGTTTAAAATCACCAGAGCATGATATATTACCGATTCTTTTTGCAGTAGATTAGTACACAAATTTTCCAGGTTGTCCTAGTTTTTAGGATTTTTGGAGTTCCAGAAGTTCACGAACAAATCTGATTACTACAGACTGTTCTGTTTTTGACAGATTCTGTTTTTCGTGTGTTGTTTGCTTATTTTGATGAATCTATGGCTAGTAAAATAGTTTATAAACCATAGAGAAGTTGGAATACAGTGGGTTTAACACCAATATAAATAGATAATGAGTTCAATACAATACTTTGAAGTGGTATTTTGTTTTATTTCGCTAACGGAGCTCACGAGATTTTCTGTTAAGTTCTGTGTTGTGAAGTTTTCAAGTTTTGGGTGAAGATTTGATGGATTATGGAACAAGGAGTGGCAAGAGCCTAAACATGGGGATGCCCAAGGCACCCCAAGGTAAATCCAAGTACACCAAAAAGCCAAAGCTTGGGGATGCCCCAGAAGGCATCCCCTATTTCGTCTTCGTCCATCGATAACTTTACTTGGAGCTATATTTTTATTCACCACATGATATGTGTTTTGCTTGGAGCGTCTTGTATGATTTGAGTCTTTGCTTTTAGTTTACCATAATCATCCTCGCTGAATACACTTTTGAGAGAGACACACATGATTCGGAATTTATTAGAATACTCTATGTGCTTCACTAATATCTTTTGAGCTATATAGTTTTTGCTCTAGTGCTTCACTCATATCTTTTAGAGCACGGCGGTGGTTTGTTTTATAGAAACTATTGTTCTCTCATGCTTCACTTATATTATTTTGAGATTCCTACAAAACAGCATGGTAATTTGCTTTAATTGTGAAATTAGTCCTAATATGATACGCATCCAAGATTTGTAAAAACTTTCTTATAAGTGCGTTGAATACTAAGAGAAGTTTGATGCTTGATAATTGTTTTGAGATATGAAGATGGTGATATTAGAGTCATGCTCGTTGAGTGGTTATGAATTTGAGAAATTCTTGTGTTAAAGTTTGTGATTCCCGTAGCATGCACGTATGGTGAACCGTTATGTGATGAAGTCGGAGCATGATTTATATATTGATTGTCTTCCTTATGAGTGGCGGTCGGGGATGAGCGATGGTCTTTTCTTACCAATCCATCCCCCTAGGAGCATGCGCGTAATACTTTGTTTTGATAACTAATAGATTTTTGCAACAAGTATATGTGTTCTTTATGACTAATGTTGAGTCCATGGATTATATGCACTATTATCCTTCCACCATTGCCAGCCTCTCTACTACCGCACACTTTTTGCCGGTATCATACACCCACCATATACCTTCCTCAAAACAGGCACCATACCTACCTATCATGGCATTTCCATAGCCATTCCGAGATATATTGCCATGCAACCTACCACCGTTCCGTTTACTATGACACGCTCCATCATTGTCATATTGCTTTGCATGATCATGTAGTTGACATCGTATTTGTGGCAAAGCCACCGTTCGTTATCTTCATACATGTCACTCTTGATTCATTGCATATCCCGGTACACCTCTGGAGGCATTCATATAGAGTCATATTTTGTTCTAAGTATTGAGTTGTAATACTTGAGTTATAAGTAAATAAAAGTGTGATGATCATCATTATTAGAGCATTGTCCCAAGTGAGGAAAGGATGATGGAGACTATGATTCCCCCACAAGTCGGGATGAGACTCCGGACTAAAAAAAGAGGCCATAAAAAAGAGAGAAGAGGCCCAACCAAAAAAATGAGAGAAAAGAGAGAAGGGACAATGCTACTATCCTTTTTCCACACTTGTGCTTCAAAGTAGCACCATGATCTTTATGATAGAGAGTCTCTTGTTTCGTCACTTTCATATACTAGTGGGAATTTTTCATTATAGAACTTGGCTTGTATATTCCAATGATGGGCTTCCTCAAATTGCCCTAGGTCTTCGTGAGCAAGCAAGTTGGATGCACACCCACTTAGTTTCCATTATTGAGCTTTCATACACTTATAGCTCTAGTGCATCCGTTGCATGGCAATCCCTACTCACTCACATTGATATCTATTAATGGGCATCTCCATAGCCCGTTGATACGGCTAGTTGATGTGAGACTATCTTCTCCTTTTTGTCTTCTCCACAACCACCATTCTATTCCACCTATAGTGCTATATCCATGGCTCACGCTCATGTATTGCGTGAAGATTGAAAAGTTTGAGAACACCAAAAGTGTGAAACAATTGCTTGGCTTGTCATCGGGGTTGTGCATGATTTAAATATTTTGTGTGGTGAAGATAGAGCATATCCAGACTATATGATTTTGTAGGGATAACTTTCTTTGGCCATCTTATTTTGAGAAGACATGATTGCTTTATTAGTATGCTTGAAGTATTATTACTTTTATGTCAATATAAAACTTTTATCTTGAATCTTTAGGATCTGAATATTCATACCACAAATAAGAGAATTACATTGAATATTATGTTAAGTAGCATTCCACATCAAAAATTCTGTTTTTATGATTTACCTACTCGAGGACGAGCAGGAATTAAGCTTGGGGATGCTTGATACGTCTCCAACGTATCTATAATTTTTGATTGTTCCATGCTATTATATATTCTGTTTTGGATGTTTAATGGGCTTTATTATACACTTTTATATTATTTTTGGGACTAACCTATTAACCGGAGGCCCAGCCCAAATTGCTGTTTTTGTGTGCCTATTTTAGTGTTTCGAAGGAAAGGAATATCAAACGGAGTCCAAACAGAATGAAACCTTCGCGAACGTGATTTTCGGAACAAACGTGATCCAGAGGACTTGGAGTGGACGTTAAGAAATGAACGAGGAAGCCACGAGGTAGGGGGGGCGCCCTCCACCCTCGTGGGCCCCTCGTAGCTCTCCTGACCGACCTCCTTCGCCTATATATACTCATATACCCTGGAAACATCAGAGACGGAGCCAAAACCCTATTTCCACCGCCGCAACCTTCTGTACCTGTGAGATCCCATCTTGGGGCCTTTTCCGGCGCTCCGCCGGAGGGGGCATCGATCATAGAGGGCTTCTACATCAACACCATAGCCTCTGCGATGATGTGTGAGTAGTTTACCTCAGACCTTCGGGTCCATAGTTATTAGCTAGATGGCTTCTTCTCTCTCTTTGGATCTCAATACAAAGTTCTCCTCGATTCTCTTGGAGATCTATTTGATGTAACTCTTCTTTTGCGGTGTGTTTGTCGAGATCCGATGAATTGTGGGTTTATGATCAAGATTATCTATGAACAATATTTGAATCTCCTCTGAATTCTTTTATGTATGATTGGTTATCTTTGCAAGTCTCTTTGAATTATCAACTTGGTTTGGCCTACTAGATTGATCTTTCTTGCAATTGGAGAAGTGCTTAGCTTTGGGTTCAATCTTGTGGTGCTCGATCCCAGTGACAGCAGGGGAAACGACACGTATTGTATTGTTGCCATCGAGGATAAAAAGATGGGGTTTATATCATATTGCATGAGTTTATCCCTCTACATCATGTCATCTTGCTTAAAGCGTTACTCCGTTCTTATGAACTTAATACTCTAGATGCATGCTGGATAGCGGTCGATGTGTGGAGTAATAGTAGTAGATGCAGGCAGGAGTCGGTCTACTTGTCACAGACGTGATGCATATATACATGATCATACCTAGATATTCTCATAACTATGCTCAATTCTATCAATTGCTCGACAGTAATTTGTTCACCCACCGTAATACTTATGCTATCTTGAGAGAAGCCACTAGTGAAACCTATGGCCCCGGGTCTATTTTCCATCATATTAATCTCCCGTTAACAAGCTATTTCTATTACCGTTTACCTTGTACTATTTACTTTTACTCTTTATCATAAAAATACCAAAAATATTATCTTATCATCTCTATCAGATCTCATTCTCGTAAGTGACCGTGAAGGGATTGACAACCCCTTTATCGCGTTGGTTGCGAGGTTCTTATTTGTTTGTGTAGGTGCATGGGACTCGAGCATGGTCTCCTACTGGATTGATACCTTGGTTTTAAAAAACTGAGGGAAATACTTATGCTACTTTACTGCATCACCCTTTCCTCTTCAAGGGAAAACCAATGCAGTGCTCAAGAGGTAGCAAGAAGGATTTCTGGCGCCGTTGCCGGGGAGTCTACGCACAAGTCAAGACATACCAAGTACCCATCACAAACTCTTATCCCTCGCATTACATTATTTGCCACTTGCCTCTCGTTTTCCTCTCCCCCACTTCACCCTTGCCGTTTTATTCGCCCTCTTTTCCATTCGCCTCTTTTTCGCTTGCCTTTCGTGTCCCGTGTGCCGCCATGGCTAGTCCTTTATCTACTCCTTTGTCTCCCGAGAATGAAGTTATCAATTTTAAACAAAGGGAGGGAGAAAATTTAAAAGATGCTTGGTATAGAATTTGCAACGCTCAAAATAAATCTGCTAGAAAGCAATCTACTTCCGTTCTTCTTCGCAACTTTTATGTAGGCGTCACGCCTTGGAATAGATACATTCTTGATACCATTACTGGAGGGAATTTCTTGGGTAGCCATACTTTTGATTCTTACGATGCTATGACAGATTTGTTTGGTTCTCCACCTCTTTTGGTTGATGGAACTATGTTAACTTTGGAGCATGTGATGCAAAGACTTGAAATTATTGAAAATAAAGTTGCTACCGTAGAGTTGATTGAGAATTTGGATAAAAAGATCCACAACCAAATTACCCAATATGGATCTAAGGTAGGAGTCACTTTGAAATTTTTTAAAGAAAAGGAACCCATAGTTAATGAAATAATAGATAAGGATTCCACTAGAATCGATAAGCTTGAGGGTATCATTACCAACTTGGGGACCGCTTTTTCTTCCGTAAAAAATACTCCAAATCCTCCTACCAAAATTGCCAAGCTTATGTATGTTCCTAAAAATAAGGGTGAATCTTCTAGTAAGGAAACTGCGGATCTCAATCAATAAGTGTTCATCCCAACCTTTTTGCTATCATTAAGGAACTGTTTGCCACAAATGAATTTCTTGATTTCTTGCCTAAGAGTTTGATCATTAATAAGAGGAAAGCAATTCCTAAAGGTTATAGGTGTTTTATTGAAGAATTGCCTACGAAAGATGGCAATACCTAGATCTATCCTTGTTTTTACGCCTAGCTAGGGGCGTTAAACGATAGCGCTTGTTGGGAGGCAACCCAATTTTATTTTAGTTTTTTGCTTTTTGATCCTGGTTAGGAATAAATATTTGATCTAGCCTCTGGTTAGATTTGTTTTTGTGTTTTAATTAGTGTTTGTGCCAAGTGAAACCTATAGGATCTTCTTGGATAATAGTTATTTGATCTTGCTGAAAAAGTCAGAAACTTCCTGCTCACGAAAACAATTGTTTAAAATCACCAGAGCATGATATATTACCGATTCTTTTTGCAGTAGATTAGTACACAAATTTTCCAGGTTGTCCTAGTTTTTAGGATTTTTGGAGTTCCAGAAGTTCACGAACAAATCTGATTACTACAGACTGTTCTGTTTTTGACAGATTCTGTTTTTCGTGTGTTGTTTGCTTATTTTGATGAATCTATGGCTAGTAAAATAGTTTGTAAACCATAGAGAAGTTGGAATACAGTGGGTTTAACACCAATATAAATAGATAATGAGTTCAATACAATACTTTGAAGTGGTATTTTGTTTTATTTCGCTAACGGAGCTCACGAGATTTTCTGTTAAGTTCTGTGTTGTGAAGTTTTCAAGTTTTGGGTGAAGATTTGATGGATTATGGAACAAGGAGTGGCAAGAGCCTAAACATGGGGATGCCCAAGGCACCCCAAGGTAAATCCAAGTACACCAAAAAGCCAAAGCTTGGGGATGCCCCAGAAGGCATCCCCTATTTCGTCTTCGTCCATCGATAACTTTACTTGGAGCTATATTTTTATTCACCACATGATATGTGTTTTGCTTGGAGCGTCTTGTATGATTTGAGTCTTTGCTTTTAGTTTACCATAATCATCCTCGCTGAATACACTTTTGAGAGAGACACACATGATTCGGAATTTATTAGAATACTCTATGTGCTTCACTTATATCTTTTGAGCTATATAGTTTTTGCTCTAGTGCTTCACTCATATCTTTTAGAGCACGGCGGTGGTTTGTTTTATAGAAACTATTGTTCTCTCATGCTTCACTTATATTATTTTGAGATTCCTACAAAACAGCATGGTAATTTGCTTTAATTGTGAAATTAGTCCTAATATGATAGGCATCCAATATTAGTAAAAACTTTCTTATAAGTGCGTTGAATACTAAGAGAAGTTTGATGCTTGATAATTGTTTTGAGATATGAAGATGGTGATATTAGAGTCATGCTCGTTGAGTGGTTATGAATTTGAGAAATTCTTGTGTTAAAGTTTGTGATTCCCGTAGCATGCACGTATGGTGAACCGTTATGTGATGAAGTCGGAGCATGATTTATTTATTGTTTGTCTTCCTTATGAGTGGTGGTCGGGGATGAGCGATGGTCTTTTCTTACCAATCTATCCCCCTAGGAGCATGCGCGTAATACAAAGTTCTCCTCGATTCTCTTTGAGATCTATTTGATGTAACTCTTCTTTTGCGGTGTGTTTGTCGAGATCCGATGAATTGTGGGTTTATGATGAAGATTATCTATGAACAATATTTGAATCTCCTCTGAATTCTTTTATGTATGATTGGTTATCTTTGCAAGTCTCTTTGAATTATCAACTTGGTTTGGCCTACTAGATTGATCTTTCTTGCAATGGGAGAAGTGCTTAGCTTTGGGTTCAATCTTGAAGTGCTCGATCCCAGTGACAGCAGGGGAAACGACACGTATTGTATTGTTGCCATCGAGGATAAAAAGACGGGGTTTATGTCATATTGCATGAGTTTATCCCTCTACATCATGTCATCTTGCTTAAAGCGTTACTCCGTTCTTATGAACTTAATACTCTAGATGCATGCTGGATAGCGGTCGATGTGTGGAGTAATAGTAGTAGATGCAGACAGGAGTCGGTCTACTTGTCACGGACGTGATGCCTATATACATGATCATACCTAGATATTCTCATAACTATGCTCAATTCTATCAATTGCTCGACAGTAATTTTTTCACCCACCGTAATACTTATGCTATCTTGAGAGAAGCCACTAGTGAAACCTATGGCCCCCGGGTCTATTTTCCATCATATTAATCTCCCGTTAACAAGCTATTTCTATTACCGTTTACCTTGTACTATTTACTTTTACTCTTTATCATAAAAATACCAAAAATATTATCTTATCATCTCTATCAGATCTCACTCTCGTAAGTGACCGTGAAGGGATTGACAACCCCTTTATCGCGTTGGTTGCGAGGTTCTTATTTGTTTGTGTAGGTGCGTGGGACTCGAGCGTGGTCTCCTACTGGATTGATACCTTAGTTATCAAAAACTGAGGGAAATACTTACGCTACTTTACTGCATCACCCTTTCCTCTTCAAGGGAAAACCAACGCAGTGCTCAAGAGGTAGCACATACTGATGACAAAGGGAACAACGTATGTTGTTATGCAGTTTGACCGATAAATTTCTTCGTAGAATATGTAGGAGCCAATATGAGCATCCAGGTTCCGTTATTGGTTATTGACCGGAGATGTGTCTCGGTCATGTCTACATAGTTGTCGAACCCGTAGGGTCCGCATGCTTAACGTTCGATGATGATTTGTATTATGAGTTATGTGATTTGATGACCGAAGATAGTTCGGAGTCCCGGATGAGATCACGGACATGACGAGGAGTCTCGAAATGGTCGAGAGGTAAAGATTGATATATTGGATGGCTATATTCGGACATCGGAAAGGTTCCGAGTGATTCGGATATTTTTCGGAGTACCGGAGAGTTATGGAATTCGCCAGGGGAAGTAGTGGGCCTTAATGGGCAATACGGGAAAGGAGAGAAGGGCCTCAAGGGGTGGCCGCGCACCCCCCATGGGCTGGTCCGAATTAGACTAGGAGGGGGCGGCGCCCCCCTCCTTCCTTCTCCCCTCTTCCTCCTTCCCTCCTTCTCCTACTAGGAATAGGAAAGAGGAGGGGAATCCAACTTGGACTGGGGAGTCCTAGTAGGATTCCTCACACCTGGCGCACCCCCCTTGGGCCGGCCACCTCTTCCCTCCCCTCCTTTATATACGTGGCCAGGGGGCACCCCAACAGCACAACAGACAACTTCTTAGGCGTTTGCGGTGCCCCCCTCCACCGTTCAACACCTCGGTCATATCGTCGTAGTGCTTAGGCGAAGCCCTGCGCCGGTAACTTCATCATCACCGTCACCACGCCGTCCTGCTGACGAAACTCTCCCTCGGCCTCAACTGGATCAAGAGTTCGAGGGACGTCACCGAGCTGAACGTGTGTAGATCGCGGAGGTGCCGTGCGTTCGGTACTTGGATCGGTTGGATCGCGAAGACGTTCGACTACATCAACCGCGTTACTAAACGCTTCTGCTTTCGGTCTACGAGGGTACGTAGACACACTCTCCCCGCTCTTTGCTATGCTTCTCCTAGATAGATCTTGCGTGATCGTAGGCAAATTTTTTGAAATGCTACGTTCCCCAACATCTCCGCCATTTTCAGCTGCTCCTTCAAGCGCTTCAACATCCTAAAGGCGGACGACTTGCACGATCATCCTTGCATCGTCATCCAAATCCTCCATCTCCTAGATCAACATCTTCGAATCCTTTGAGGCGGTCGCGATCTCAATTCTTCTCTTCGAGCATGATCTTCTTATCTTCGAGTTTGAGCTTCTTCTTGGACGCCACCATCAACATGTCAAACCTCTATGTCTCTTTTCCTCCTTGGCGTTCGAGTGCTTAACACATATCTCTTCCTTCTTCGTCAAGTTATCCACGAACCTCTCTGTAATCTTGGTCGCCGCCCCTTCTTGCTTCTCCTTCTCCTACTCCCTCTTAATTCCTCAGGCCCCTTTCCTAATCTTCTTGGTCGGCTCTTTTGTTGGGTCTGTTGGATCATCCGCTTACTCCTTGGTGCCGATGCCTGCCCACTCAACTTCAAACAACAATGCACGAGGACAAGGTTCCTCTTCTCCACCTTCAAAAAACAAGTTGCACACCTGAGAAGGCTATAAACAAAAACATTGTCAACAAGCTGCATATACGGTAAAATGACCAACACATAGAGCATATTCGGCCAACAAGTTGCATCCGACCAAATGATCAACACATAGAGTATATCCGGCCAACAAGTTGCATATATGGCCAAATGATCAACACATAAAACAACTTACTCTTGCTCAGTGATTCGCGCGCCACTTGGCCATCAATCGATTAGCTGTTTCAAATGCCCACAATACTAGCACGCTGTTGGAAATATGCCCTAGAGGCAATAATAAATTGGTTATTATTATATTTCCTTATTCATGATAATTGTCTATTGTCCATGCTATAATTGTATTAACCGGAAACCGTAATACATGTGTGAATACATAGATCGTAATATGTCCCTAGTAAGCCTCTAGTTGACTAGCTCGTTGATCAATAGATGGTCATGGTTTCCTGACCATGGACATTGGATGTCGTTGATAACGGAATCACATCATTAGGAGAATGATGTGATGGACAAGACCCAATCCTAAGCATAGCACAAGATCGTTTAGTTCGTTTTGCTAGAGCTTTTCTAATGTTAAGTATTGTTTCCTTAGACCATGAGATTGTTGAAAGATCATGGATGTTGCCTAGAGGGGAGGGGGTGAATAGGCGCTTTAAAATAATTACGGTTTAGGCTTGAACAAATGCGGAATAAACCTAGTGGTTAATTTGTCAAGCACAAAACCTACAACAACTAGGCTCACCTATGTGCACCAACAACTTATGCTAAGCAAGATAAACTACTAGGTGATAGCAAGATATATGACAAGAAACAATATGGCTATCACAAAGTAAAGTGCATAAGTAAAGAGCTCGGGTAAGAGATGACCGAGGCACGCGCAGACGATGAAGTATCCCGAAGTTCACACCCTTGTGGATGCTAATCTCCGTTTGGAGCGGTGTGGAGGCACAATGCTCCCCAAGAAGCCACTAGGGCCACCATAATCTCCTCACGCCCTCGCACAATGCAAGATACCGTGATTCCACTAAGGGACCCTTGAGGGCGGTCACCGAACCCGTACAAATGGCAACCCTTGGGGGCGGGCACTGAACCCGTACACTTTGGCAACCCTTGGGGGCGGTCACCGGTACCCGTCAAATTGCTCGGGGCGATCTCCACAACCTAATTGGAGACCCCGACGCTCCTGGAGCTTTACACCACAATGATTGAGCTCCGAACACCACCAACCGTCTAGGGCGCCCAAGCACCCAAGAGGAACAAGCTCAAGGGTACCAAGCACCCAAGAGTAATAAGCTTCTCAACTTGTAACTTCCACGTATCACCGTGGAGAACTCAAACCGATGCACCAAATGCAATGGCAAGGGCACACGGAGTGCCCAAGTCCTTCTCTCCCAAATCCCACCAAAGCAACTAATGCTAGGGAGGAAAATGAGAGGAACAACAAGAAGAACACCAAGAACTCCAAGATCTAGATCCAAGAGGTTCCCCTCACATAGAGGATAAAGTGATTGGTGGAAATGTGGATCTAGATCTCCTCTCTCTTTTCCCCCCAAAACTAGCAAGAATCCATGGAGGGATTGAGAGATAGCAAGCTCGAAGAAGGTCAACAATGGGGGAAGAACACGAGCTCAAAGGATAAGCACTACAAAAAAAGATACAATCGTGACATTTTGGGCCGAACGAAAAAAAATTCTGTCATACTTATGACATTTCTATGACGATAATTGGGACAAAACCCGGTATCATCATAGATGTGGTGGGGTCCTACTTCTATGACAAAAAATCATGACAGAAAATGGGCTTTTCGTCCTGGGCGGGCCGGAGACGCAACTACATGACATTCTTTGGGCCGTCCATGACGGAAAAAACGTGGTAGAAGCGAGGGCGAGGAAAATATCGGGGTGTTCCCGGTTACGGTGGGTGGTCGGGGCCGAGCGATGCGCGTTTCTCTCGTACACGCACGCGCGTGGGTGCGAGGAGTTGGGCTCTAACTGAACCCGAGCGAGGCGTTGGGCTCTAACTGAACCCGAGCGATTGCACAGCAGGCTACGTGTTACTGAACCCGAGCGATCGATCGATGGCTGTTAAGTGAACCCGATCGAGTGATTCCTTCGCTACTGCTGCTAACTGAAGCCGATCAATGCTGCCTCTGGATGAACAGTGAGCGTTGCTGGGGGGTTTGGATGAACAGTTCCCGGTGGGGGTGGATAAACAGGACCCCGTGGTGTTGCCTCTGGATGAACAGGACCCCGATCGATCGAGCCGGTTGGGGCTGGATGAACAGGACCCCGTGGAGGGAAGGATGAACAGTATACGGTGGAGGGCTGGATGAACAGTAGCCAGTGGAGGGGTGGTTGAACAGGAGCCCGTGGAGAGGGCTGGTTGAGCAGTAGCCGGGGGAGTAGCGCGCGGTGGAGGCTGGATGAACAGGAGCCCGTGGATGAACAGTCGCAGGTGGAGGCTGGAGGAGGTCGACGGTGGATGAACAGTAGCCCGTGGAGGCTGGAGGGGGTCGACGGTGGAGATTAACAGTATCCCGTGGAGTCCCGTTTTGCGGTACGCCACACCCCTCCCGATGAACAAGACCCCCGTTTCGACCGTAGCGCTCCAACACAAGTCCGTTTCCTCCGTTTTGCGATACGCCACACCCCTCCCGATCAACATGACTCCCGTTTCGACCGTAGGAGGTCCGTTTCCTCCATTTTGCAGTACGCCAGACCCCTCCCAATGAACAGGATCCCGTTTCGAACATGGCCGGTCGAACACAAGGCCGTTTCCTCCGTTCTGCGGTACGCCAGGCCTCGTTTCCATCGGCTGTTCCGTCCAAGCCCTCCCGATGAACACGACGACACATTCCGTTCTGACCCAGCCGGTTAGCTCCCCATGAACACGACGACGCAGTTTCTCCATTCCGACCCAGCCATGTACACGAGCCGTGGCCGTACGTATGCGCGAGTAGGCATTCGAGACCCTACCCGTATGTACGTACGTGGCCGTATTTCCTTTCTTCCACACTTGCCGCTGTACGTACGTGTACATGCTACGTGCACGCCTCTACATCGACCAATATGTACGTACACGTTCGCGACCAGAATGACAACGCTACGTATGTTGGGGAACGTAGTAATTTCAAAAAAATTCCTACGCACACGCAAGATCATGGTGATGCATAGCAACGAGAGGGGAGAGTGTCGTCCACGTACCCTCGTAGACCGACAGCGGAAGCGTTATCACAACGCGGTTGATGTAGTCGTACGTCTTCACGATCCGACCGATCAAGTACCGAACGTACGGCACCTCCGAGTTCTACACACGTTCAGCTCGATGACATCCCTCGAACTCCGATCCAGCCGAGTGTTGAGGGAGAGTTTCGTCAGCATGGCGTGGTGACGATGATGATGTTCCACCGACGCAGGGCTTCGCCTAAGCTCCGCAAACGGTATTATCGAGGTGTAATATGGTGGAGGGGGGCACCGCACACGGCTAAGAGATCTCAAGGATCAATTGTTGTGTCTCTGGGGTGCCCCCTTGCCCCCTATATAAAGGAGCAAGGGGGAGGCAGCCGGCCAAGGGGAGAGGCGCGCCATGAGGGGGAGTCCTACTCCCACCGGGAGTAGGACTCCTCCTTTCCTTGTGGGAGTAGGAGAAGGGAAGGGGGAAGGAGAAAGAAGGAAGGGTGCGCCCCCCTTCCCTAGTCCAATTCGGACAAGACAATGGGGAGGGGTGCGGCCACCTTTTGAGGCCTTTCTCTCCTTTCCCGTATGGCCCATTAAGGCCCAATACGAATTCCCGTAACTCTCCGGTACTCCGAAAAATACCCGAATCACTCGGAACCTTTCCGAAGTCCGAATATAGTCGTCCAATATATCGATTTTTACGTCTCGACCATTTCGAGACACCTCGTCATGTCCCCGATCTCATCCGAGACTCCGAACTCCTTCGGTACATCAACATACATAAACTCATAATAAAACTGTCATCGTAACGTTAAGCGTGCGGACCCTACGGGTTCGAGAACTATGTAGACATGACCGAGACACGTCTCCGGTCAATAACCAATAGCGGGACCTGGATGCCCATATTGGCTCCCACATATTCTACGAAGATCTTTATCGGTCAGACCGCATAACAACATACGTTGTTCCCTTTGTCACCGGTATGTTACTTGCCCGAGATTCGATCGTCGGTATCTCGATACCTAGTTCAATCTCGTTACCGGCAAGTCTCTTTACTCGTTCCGTAACACATCATCCCGCAACTAACTCATTAGTCACAATGCTTGCAAGGCTTATAGTGATGTGCATTACCGAGTGGGCCCAGAGATACCTCTCCGACAATCGGAGTGACAAATCCTAATCTCGAAATACGCCAACCCAACAAGTACCTTTGGAGACACCTGTAGAGCACCTTTATAATCACCCATTTACGTTGTGACGTTTGGTAGCACACAAAGTGTTCCTCCGGTAAACGGGAGTTGCATAATCTCATAGTCATAGGAACATGTATAAGTCATGAAGAAAGCAATAGCAACATACTAAACGATCGAGTGCTAAGCTAACGGAATGGGTCAAGTCAATCACGTCATTCTCCTAATGAGGTGATCTCGTTAATCAAATGACAACTTATGTCTATGGCTAGGAAACATAACCATCTTTGATTAACGAGCTAGTCAAGTAGAGGCATACTAGTGACACTCTGTTTGTCTATGTATTCACACATGTATTATGTTTCCGGTTAATACAATTCTAGCATGAATAATAAACATTTATCATGATATAAGGAAATATATAATACTTTATTATTGCCTCTAGGGCATATTTCCTTCAGTCTCCCACTTGCACTAGAGTCAATAATCTAGTTCACATCGCCATGTGATTTAACATCAATAATTCACATCACCATGTGATTAACACCCATAGTTCACATCTCTATGTGATCAACACTCAAAGGGTTTACTAGAGTCAATAATCTAGTTCACATCGCTATGTGATTAACACCCAAAGAGTACTAAGGTGTGATCATGTTTTGCTTGTGAGATAATTTTAGTCAACGGGTCTGTCACATTCAGATCCGTAAGTATTTTGCAAATTTCTATGTCTACAATGCTCTGCACGGAGCTACTCTAGCTAATTGCTCCCACTTTCAATATGTATCTAGACCGAGACTTAGAGTCATCTAGATTAGTGTCAAAACTTGCATCGACGTAACCCTTTACGACGAACCTTTTGTCACTTCCATAATCGAGAAACATATCCTTATTCCACTAAGGATAATTTTGACCGCTGTCTAGTGATTTACTCCTAGATCACTATTGTACTCCCTTGCCAAAATCAGTGTAGGGTATACAATAGATCTGGTACACAGCATGGCATACTTTATAGAACCTATGGCCAAGGCATAGGGAATGACTTTCATTCTCTTTCTATCTTTTGCCGTGGTCGGGCTTTGAGTCTTTACTCAATTTCACACCTTGTAACACAGGCAAGAACTCTTTCTTTGACTGTTCCATTTTGAACTACTTCAAAATCTTGTTAAGGTATGTACTCATTGAAAAAATTTATCAGGCGTCTTTGATCTATCTCTATAGATCTTGATGCTCAATATGTAAGCAGCTTCACCGAGGTCTATCTTTGAAAAACTCCTTTCAAACACTCCTTTATGCTTTGCAGAATAATTCTACATTATTTCTGATTAACAATATGTCATTCACATATACCTATCAGAAATGCTGTAGTGCTCCCACTCACTTTCTTGTAAATACAGACTTCACCGCAAGTCTGTATAACACTATATCCTTTGATCAACTTATCAAAGTGTATATTCCAACTCCGAGATGCTTGCACCAGTCCATAGATGGATCGCTGGAGCTTGCATATTTTGTTATCACCTTTAGGATTGACAAAACCTTCTGGTTGCATCATATACAACTCTTCTTTAATAAATCCATTAAGGAATGTAGTTTTGTTTATCCATTTGCCAGATTTCATAAAATGCGGCAATTACTAACATGATTCAGACAGAGTTAAGCATAGATACGAGTGAGAAACTCTCATCGTAGTCAACATCTTGAACTTGTCGAAAACCTTTTTGCAACAATTCTAGCTTTGTAGATAGTGACACTACTATCAGCATCCGTCTTCCTCTTGAAGATCCATTTAATCTCAATGGCTCGCCGATCATTGGGCAAGTCAATCAAAGTCCATACTTTGTTCTTCATACATGGATCTCATCTCAGATTTCATGGCCTCAAGCCATTTTGCGGAATCTGGGCTCACCATCGCTTCTTCATAGTTCGTAGGTTCGTCATGGTCTAGTAACATAACCTCCAGAACAGGATTACCGTACCACTCTGGTGCGGATCTTACTCTGGTTTACCTACGAGGTTTGGTAGTAACTTGATCTGAAGTTATATGATCATCATCATTAACTTCCTCACTAATTGGTGTAGAAGTCACAGGAACAGATTTCTGTGATTCCAATAAGGGAGCAGGTACAGTTACCTCATCAAGTTCTACTTTCCTCCCACTCACATCTTTCGAGAGAAACTCCTTCTCTAGAAAGGATCCATACTTAGCAACGAATGTCTTGCCTTCGGATCTGTGATAGAAGGTGTACCCAACTGTCTCCTTTGGGTATCCTATGAAGACACATTTCTCCGATTTGGGTTTGAGCTTATCAGGATGAAACTTTTTCACATAAGCATCGCAACCCCAAAATTTTAAGAAACGACAACTTTGGTTTCTTGCCAAACCACAGTTCATAAGGCGTCGTCTCAACGGATTTTGATGGTGCCCTATTTAACGTGAATGCAGCTGTCTCTAATGCATAACCCCCAAAACGATTAGTGGTAAATTGGTAAGAGACATCATAGATTGCACTATATCCAATAAAGTATGGTTATGACGTTCGGACACACCATTATGCTGTGGTGTTCCAGGTGGCATGAATTTGTGAAACTATTCCACATTGTTTTAATTGAAGGCCAAACTCGTAACTTAAATACTCTTCTCCACGATCAGATCGTAGAAACTTTATTTTCTTGTTACGATGATTTTCTGCTTCACTCTGAAATTATATGAACTTTTCAAATGTTTCAGACTCTTGTTTCATTAAGTAGATATACCCATATCTGCTCAAATCATCTGTGAAGGTCAGAAAATAATGATACCTGCTACGAGCCTCAATATTCATCGGACCACATACATCTGTATGTATGATTTCCAACAAATCTGTTGCTCTCTCCATAGTTCCGGAGAACGGCGTTTTAGTCATCTTGCCCATGAGGCACGGTTCGCAAGCATCAAGTGATTCATAATCAAGTGATTCCAAAATCCCATCAGTATGGAGTTTCTTCATGCGCTTTACACCAATATGACCTAAACGCAGTGCCACAAATAAGTTGCACTATCATTATTAACTTTGCATCTTTTGGCTTCAATATTATGAATATGTGTATCACTACGATCGAGATCCAACAAACCATTTTCGTTGGTGTGTATGACCATAGAAGGTTTTATTCATGTAAACAGAACAACAATTGTTCTCTAATTTAAATGAATAACCGTATTGCAATAAACATGATCAAATCATATTCATGCTCAACGCAAACACCAAATAACACTTATTTAGTTTCAACACTAATCCCGAAAGTACAGGGAGTGTGCGATGATGATCATATCAATCTTGGAACTACTTCCAACACACATCGTCACCTCGCCTTTTACTAGTCTCTGATTATTCTGCAACTCCCGTTTTCGAGTTACTACTCTTTAGCAACTGAACCAGTGTCAAATACTGAGGGGTTGCTATAAACACTAGTAAGTATACATCAATAATCTGTATATCAAATATACCTTTGTTTACTTTGCCATCCTTCTTATCCACCAAATACTTGGGGTAGTTCCGCTTCCAGTGACCAGTCCTTTTGCAGTAGAAGCACTTAGTCTCAGGCTTAGGACTAGATTTGGGCTTCTTCACTTGAGTAGCAACTTGCTTGCCATTCTTTTGAAGTTCCCCTTCTTTCCTTTGCCCTTTTCTTGAAACTAGTGGTCTCGTTAACCATCAACACTTGCTGTTTTTCTTGATTTCTACCTTCGTCGATTTCGGCATCACAAAGAGCTCGGGAATTACTTTCGTCATCCCTTGCATACTATAGTTCATCACGAAGTTCTACTAACTTTGGTGATGGTGACTAGAGAATTCTGTCAATCACTATTTTATCTGGAAGATTAACTCCCACTTGATTCAAGCGATTGTAGTACCCAGACAATCTGGGCACATGCTCACTAGTTGAGCGATTCTCCTCCATCTTTTAGCTATAGAACTTGTTGGAGACTTCATATCTCTCAACTCGGGTATTTGCTTGAAATATTAACTTCAACTCCTGGAACATCTCATATGGTCCATGACGTTAAAAACGTCTTTGAAGTCCCGATTCTAAGCCGTTAAGCATGGTGCACTAAACTATCAAGTAGTCATCATATTGAGCTAGCCAAACGTTCATAACGTCTGCATCTGCTCCTGCAATTGGTCTGTCACCTAGCGGTGCATCAAGGACATAATTTTTCTGTGCAGCAATGAGGATAATCCTCAGATCACGGATCCAATCCGCATCTTTGCTACTAACATCTTTCAACATAATTTTCTCTAGGAACATATCAAAAATAAACACAGGGAAGCAACAACGCGAGCTATTGATCTACAACATAATTTGCAAAATACTATCAGGACTAAGTTCATGATAAATTTAAGTTCAATTAATCATATTACTTAAGAACTCCCACTTAGATAGACATCCCTCTAATCCTCTAAGTGATCACGTGATCCATATCAACTAAACCATGTCCGATCATCACGTGAGATGGAGTAGTTTCAATGGTGAACATCACTATGTTGATCATATCTACTATATGATTCACGCTCGACCTTTCGGTCTCCGTGTTCCGAGGCCATATCTGTTATATGCTAGGCTCGTCAAGTTTAACCTGAGTATTCCGCGTGTGCAACTGTTTTGCACCCGTTGTATTTGAACGTAGAGCCTATCACACCCGATCATCACGTGGTGTCTCAGCACGAAGAACTTTCGCAACGGTGCATACTCAGGGAGAACACTTATACTTTGATAATTTAGTGAAGGATCATCTTATAATGCTACCGTCAATCAAAGCAAGATAAGATGCATAAAGGATTAACATCACATGCAATCAATATAAGTGATATGATATGGCCATCATCATCTTGTGCTTGTGATCTCCATCTCCGAAGCACCGTGCTCGTGATCTCCATCTCCGAAGCACCGTCATGATCACCATCGTCACCGGCGCGACACCTTGATCTCCATCGTAGTATCGTTGTCGTCTCGCCAAATAATTGCTTTTACGACTATCGCTACCGCTTAGTGATAAAGTAAAACTATTACATGGTGATAGCATCTCATACAATAAAGCGACAACCATATGGCTCCTGCCAGTTGCCGATAACTCGGTTACAAAACATGATCATCTCATACAACAAATTATATCACATCATGTCTTGACCATATCACATCACAACATGCCCGGCAAAAACAAGTTAGATGTCCTCTACTTTGTTGTTGCAAGTTTTACGTGGCTGCTACTGGCTTAGCAAGAATCGTTCTTACCTACGCATCAAAACCACAACGATAGTTTGTCAAGTTGGTGCTGTTTTAACCTTCGCATGGACCGGGCATAGCCACACTCGGTTCAACTAAAGTGAGAGAGACGGACACCCGCCGGTCACCTTTAAGCAGCGAGTGCTCGCAACGGTGAAACCAGTCTCGCGTAAGCGTACGCGTAATGTCGGTCCGGGCCGCTTCATCTCACAATACCGCTGAACCAAAGTATGACATGCTGGTAAGCAGTATGACTTATATCGCCCACAACTCACTTGTGTTCTACTCGTGCATAGCATCAACGCATAAAACCAGGCTCGGATGCCACTGTTGGGGAACGTAGTAATTTCAAAAAAATTCCTACGCACACGCAAGATCATGGTGATGCATAGCAACGAGAGGGGAGAGTGTTGTCCACGTACCCTCGTAGACCGACAGCGGAAGCGTTATCACAACGCGGTTGATGTAGTCGTACGTCTTCACGATCCGACCGATCAAGTACCGAACGTACGGTACCTCCGAGTTCTACACACGTTCAGCTCGATGACATCCCTCGAACTCCGATCCAGCCAAGTGTTGAGGGAGAGTTTCGTCAGCACGATGGCGTGGTGATGATGATGATGTTCCACCGACGCAGGGCTTCGCCTAAGCTCCGCAACGGTATTATCGAGGTGTAATATGGTGGAGGGGACACCGCACACGGCTAAGAGATCTCAAGGATCAATTGTTGTGTCTCTGGGGTGCCCCCTTGCCCCCGTATATAAAGGAGCAAGGGGGAGGCAGCCGGCCAAGGGGAGAGGCGCGCCATAAGGGGGAGTCCTACTCCCACCGGGAGTAGGACTCCTCCTTTCCTTGTGGGAGTAGGAGAAGGGAAGGGGGAAGGAGAAAGAAGGAAGGGTGCGCCCCCCTTCCCTAGTCCAATTCGGACCAGACCATGGGGAGGGGTGCGGCCACCTTTTGAGGCCTTTCTCTCCTTTCCCGTATGGCCCATTAAGGCCCAATACGAATTCCCGTAACTCTCCGGTACTCCGAAAAATACCCGAATCACTCGGAACCTTTCCGAAGTCCGAATATAGTCGTCCAATATATCGTTTTTTACGTCTCGACCATTTCGAGACACCTCGTCATGTCCCGATCTCATCCGGGACTCCGAACTCCTTCGGTACATCAACATACATAAACTCATAATAAAACTGTCATCGTAACGTTAAGCGTGCGGACCCTACGGGTTCGAGAACTATGTAGACATGACCGAGACACGTCTCCGGTCAATAACCAATAGCGGGACCTGGATGCCCATATTGGCTCCCACATATTCTACGAAGATCTTTATCGGTCAGACCGCATAACAACATACGTTGTTCCCTTTGTCACCGGTATGTTACTTGCCCGGGATTCGATCATCGGTATCTCGATACCTAGTTCAATCTCGTTACCGAAAAGTCTCTTTACTCGTTTCGTAACACATCATCCCGCAACTAACTCATTAGTCACAATGCTTGCAAGGCTTATAGTGATGTGCATTACCGAGTGGGCCCAGAGATACCTCTCCGACAATCGGAGTGACAAATCCTAATCTCGAAATACGCCAACCCAACAAGTACCTTTGGAGACACCTGTAGAGCACCTTTATAATCACCCATTTACGTTGTGACGTTTGGTAGCACACAAAGTGTTCCTCCGGTAAACGGGAGTTGCATAATCTCATAGTCATAGGAACATGTATAAGTCATGAAGAAAGCAATAGCAACATACTAAACGATCGAGTGCTAAGCTAACGGAATGGGTCAAGTCAATCACGTCATTCTCCTAATGAGGTGATCTCTTTAATCAAATGACAACTTATGTCTATGGCTAGGAAACATAACCATCTTTGATTAACGAGCTAGTCAAGTAGAGGCATACTAGTGACACTCTGTTTGTCTATGTATTCACACATGTATTATGTTTCCGGTTAATACAATTCTAGCATGAATAATAAACATTTATCATGATATAAGGAAATATATAATACTTTATTATTGCCTCTAGGGCATATTTCCTTCAACGTACGCTTCGACCAGGTGGGTCCCGACTGTCAAGCACTTCCTTGCGTGCGAAGATGTAGCTGGTGGGTCCCAGCAGTCAGGGGGAAACGTTTTTTTTTCACGAAATACGGTGGCCCGTCCGGTGGGTCCCCGCTGTCAGGTGGAGGAATAATTATTTTGCGCGTAATAAGGAGGCACTTCCTTGCTGCGGCCGTGGACCCAGCTGTCAGCCTCTCCACGTACAGTCCACGTCCGATGGAAGCCGTTCCTTGACCACGTTGACCACACCGCGCCGAGAGCACCAGGGCGGTGGACGACGGTGAGGCCTAGGAAGGGGACGACGCGGAGCCAGGGAAGACACGGCAGTGGATGCCCACGCGGAGAGTACGAGGGTTCATTGGTTCGGCTGCGGTGTGAGGCTGCAGTCGCCGCAAAGTAACAGGGGGTGTGGGTGAGTAGAGGGATGGCCTGGCCAGCGGTGGGAGTAGTAGGGGGCGGTGAGGCCTCCGCCGCATCGCAGCCGGCCATGGGAGGCAGGAGCACGAGGCACGACCGACGCTAGTTTGAGCGGCTGGAGCAAGAAGACCAGAGGTTGAAGAAGCACTACGGCCGTTGGATGGACATCGTACGGTCAATGGAGCTAGAATCGTGCATATTGACTAAGTTGACAAAGCCCTCCGTCCCCGTCAACTTAGTAGGCCCACAAGTCAACCTCCAACTATACTGGGTCCCAGCTAGCAGGGGGGGTATTCATTTTTCTGTGCGTAATAAAGAGGCACTTCCTTGAATGCGAAGATATAGCTGGTGGGTCCGAGCTGTCAGCGGCGGTAACGTTTTTTTTCACAAAATACAGAGGCCCTTTCGGTGGGTCCCTGATGTCAGGTGGAGGAATCATTATTTTGCGCGTAATAAGGAGGCATTTCCTTGCGTGCGGCCGTGGACCCAGCTGTCAGCCTCTCCACGCACAGTCCACTTCAGATGCATGTCGGCCGTTGAGCATGTTGACCAGGCCGCGCTGAGAGCACCAGGGCGGTGGACGACGGCGAGGCCTAGGAAGGGAACGACACGGAGCCAGGGAAGACTCGGCAGTTGTTTCCCACGCGGAGGGAGTACGACTGTACGAGGCTTTACTGGTTCGTCTACCGTCGCCAGAGAATAACAGTAGGTGTGGGTGAGTAGAGGGATGGCTAGGCCAGCGATGGGAGTACGATGGGGCGGTGAGGCCTGCGCGGTAGCACAGCCGGTCGCGGGGAGGAGGGAGCAGGCAGTCCCGCCGGCGCTTGTTTGAGCGGCTGGACCAGGAAGAGCGGAGATTGAAGAAGCACGACAACCGTTGGATGGACATCCAACAGTCACTGCTTGTGCGTCAACCTTTTTTTAGGAAAGCCTCAAATCTGTGGAAAATAGCATACAACTCATCTGCCATTATTTCTAATAATTTACAGCCCATTTGCTAATTCTTAAGGTTTTTTTGGAGCCCATATTCTTTTTGTTAGCATTACAACCCATATTGTGGCCACGGTTAAAAAATTATATGAAATTTTGCATATTTCGGTGCGGTCCGAACTCTTTTTAATCCCGAAATTTCGAGTCACGTTCAAACTGATTTTAAAAATAAATATATATCAATATAAAATCCAACAAACTGTCCACTCATAAAAATCAATGCAATTTAAAATCTCGAAATGAAAAAAAAGAAATTGAAACTAATTGCCGTTTTGATGTGTTTTAAAAATGTACAACCCATTTCTCATTACTGATAGGCCATTTTCTCGGCCAGCCGAATGAAGCTCTCCTCATCTTGAAAGATTTGCAGCCCAACAGGCCTGGCAAATTGACTTACTTGGCAAATCACAAAAAAACTGGGTTGTGGCCGTGGACCCAGTTGTGGCCGTGGACCCAGCTGTCAGCCTCTCCACGTACAGTACTCTTCCGATGGAAGTCGGTCGTTGACCACATTGACCACGCCGCGCCGAGAGCACCAAGGCGGTGGACGACGGTGAGGCCTAGGAAGGGGACGACGCGGAGCCGGGGAAGACGCGGCAGTGGATGCCCACGCGGAGAGGAGTACGAGGGTTCACTGGTTCGGCTACGGTGTGAGGCTGCCGTCGCCGCAGGGCCTGGCTAGCGGTGGGAGTAGTAGGGGGCGGGGAGGCATCAACGGCAGCACAACCGGCCACTGGAGGCAGGAGCAGGCGGTCTCGCCGGCGCTGGTTTGGGCGGCTGGTGCAAGAAGAGCAGCGATTGAAGAAGCAGCAGGACCGTTCGATTCAAATCCAACGGTTACTGCTGCTAGAATCATTTGTTGACTAAGTTGACAAGCCCTGCGTACGCGTCAACTTAGTAGGCCCACAGGTCAGCCTCCCAACCGGTGCGCCCCAGATGTTAGTGGGAGGAATCTTTTTTTCGCGTAATAAGGAGGCAGTTGATTGCGTGCGGCCATCCCAGCGGAGGGAGTAGGGTGGGCCGACGAAGCTTGCGCGGCATCACAAGGGGCCACAAGAGGAGGGAGCAGGCAGTCCCGCCGGCGCTAGTTTAGGCGGCTGGAGCAGGAAGATCAGAGATTGAAGAAGCACGTCGGCCGTTGGATGGACATCCAACAGTCAACTGCTGCTAGAATCGTGTGTTGACTCACAAAGCCTTGGGTAAACAAGTCAGCCTCGAAATCTGTGGCGTGTACAGCCCATTTGCTATTATTTTTATAATTTTTACTCATTTTATAATTCATATGGAATTTATTGTAGTCCGTTTTCCATTTTTAGAATTGCTGCCCATTTTCTGGTCAGTACCAGGGTTAAAAAAATTAACTAAATATGTGGGAAATTTTGAAAATTCGTAAATTTTTGCTGGGGAACAAAATATTCTTAATCCAAAAATTAGTAGCCATACTAAAACAAATTTAAAAATAAATTAGTACTATGTCATGTTAAATCCAATGAAATACGTATAAGATATCAGTGAAGAACAAAAACAGAAAAAGAAACTAATATCCCATTTGCTATAATTTTTTTGGAATTTTCAACCCCTTTTGCAGCCCAGTAAGTCGGAGAAAAAAAATAGGCCTAGCTTGGGTATTCTTCAAAAAGAAATACTGGGCTACCAATTTTCCCAAAGAAAAAACTGCTGGGCTGGTCATGTTGTTAGACGGGCCACAGAGACCGCACAACCCAGTTTATAGCCTGCTCCTCTGAATTACTACTAAAAAAAGTTGTGCAAATTCTGTCGTTAATTGACTATACGTTGAAAATGATGTGGGTCCCAGATATCAGCAAGGTGGATTAGAGTAAAAAACGAGGGGTTCATCTGAGTAGTAAAAGAGGCGCTTGCTTGTGTTCGGGAGTGGACCTGGTGGGTCCGTACTATCATACTCACAACTACAGTCCTCTCCTGATTCACTATGTTGACAGGGACCGTTTAAAAAAAACTATTTTGACAGGGCCGGATGGCGGCGCCACGTCGAGCGCACCAAGGCAGAGGATAAAGTGTTGTCGCCAATGTGCTGGGCTGGGTTGGACATTCTTATTGAAAAATAAAAATGGACCGGATCTATTTACGACGTTGACTATGAATTGCATGGGTCCGCTGGTTGCAGGAAGAAAATGCTGGGAGAAAGAAGACTGGTCGCTATCTTTGCCGAAGAATAATATCGACTAAATGTAACGACACTACCATAGGAAATAATATCCTCCTGTTAAATCTTTAATTTAAAGAACTGGTGCATGAGCATTTAGCTTTATTTATTTATTTACTTATTTATGTTTAGGGGACCATGAGCATGTACCTGGGCCGGATACATGTGAGAGCCTCCCTTCCAGTTAATTATGGGCTTCTCTATTGGGCGTTCATCAGTGGGCTACATGTTATCAACAAGTGGAAAATGTGTTCCGTACGAAAAATAGTATGCGCTACGTACGGTACGGGGCACTACAGGATCGCACCGTGCAACGACTTCCAAAACATTGTGTTTGTCATTCTAACAACACATTTATTCAACCAACAGACGAAATATACTACTGATTGTACATTGAAAACAGCAGCAGCAACAACCAGGACTGGGGGTGCAACAAAAGCAGTAAGCAGGCCAGATGAGTGAAGACGCAGCTCTCTCTTCCAAACCAAACATCAGCCATCATTACAAAAGGGCTACCAAAAAAGAACAAGTGTATGCATCAAACTAAATAAATATCCTACTACACCAAGTGTACGCATCTAACTAACTGGCTCAGTTAGACGTTACTATTTATTAAGCTGTGGAGATTGGCTGACGGCTTGAACCAGATGGGTGCCTGACGGGGGAAACTCCAGCCAGCAGGTCGAAGTCTGATACTTGCGACCCTCTCTCCTACTTTGGGCTGCAGAGCGTGGCGGCAGATATCAGGGTATGGTGCATGCAGAGACGCATGGTACGCTGTGTACACATAGTTTTGCCTGATGAACGAAACCGCGCTGCCATCAGGATCCTTGCTGTCGGTTATCTCCTGGTTAATCGGATAATTCAGTTCGACAAACAGAGAGCGTGTACCAAGGCTACTTACCAACCTCCAGTCAAAAATTCCTGAAGGCCCAAAGAAGCTGGGATCCTGCTCAAAGACCTTGCAGTGACTGTGATTGTATTCCGCGAAACAACACGTCCGGTATGTGCGAACGATCATCAATCGTTCACCGTCGTCTGATCGAGCCAGGAACCACCTGCAACTGCCATGCCGCTTTTCTTTGAAAGGTTCTGGGATTAGGAAGGGTAGGGACACTAGGCGGCCTACAACATCATATCAAGTTGGAGTTATATAACCCTAAAAAAAGTTGGAGTCAAATAAAAAAGGGCTCTTGATGTAGTCAATCTTAAGAACAACATGTTATGAGCATGAATATTTTTTTAGTAAATGTTGACAGTAATATAAGCAAGCCATCATGATATCATAGGAAAGTAACATACTGCTGTAACAGCCGTTTGTAGCGATGACTGGAGTAGGCCAGCAATACATCCAGCCATAGAAGGAGTCGACAGCGTAAATGAAGCCCTTGTGTTCAATGGCATCAGAGAACCATGGAGGATGTATGATCCTACGACGGACGTGCAGATTTATCCACTTACCGCAATGACCTGTCAGATAGGCGAGACCGCGGTTGAAGAACGCAATTAGCCTGAAGTCTTTATAATTCGCAGATCTTGTGGGCACTTGGCAGATTACAACCTTGAGAAAATAAACTTGGTATCATGTTGGCTACTGTAAGATTCCGAGTATTCTGGGCCGCGGTGCCAAAGCAGTGCAGTGTTAATCGAAGGAAGGGGGATCAATCGCCGGGTGTAGACCTCCACGAGCATCCAGCTGCCGCGACCGTCGACGAGTACCATCCAAGACGTGTTCATGCCGACCCAGTACATACCGTTAATGTAGTTGAGGGTGACGGGGATCGGATCGCAGTCAAGGGGGTTGATGCTCGCCACCCTACGATCGTTATGCAACGTGACACGCCGTTTCTGAAGATCAGGTGGCATCAGCAAGCAAGGAGCTGGCTTAAAAAGCTCCGGCCTGAGGGCTTTGAGGAAACGGTACAGCCCCGACAAGCATGCGGCGAGCGGCATGGTACCGAGATTGTCCACACACGAAACAATGAGCTTGATTACCTCTGTGGGGAGCGAATTCCAGCCACTCTTTTGGCGGACGCTGCTCGGTTCTGCCATTGTTGGTGCTTGGGTTTCGGACGAGGGGGGGGGGGAGGCGCCTTAGCGGGGATGGAAGATTGGATGAGGGGGATGGAAGAGCGGACAAAGATGGAGAAGCGAATATGTGCTGCGGGAAGTGGACAAGTGATGATGACTACAGCACGCCACTTGACTTACGATACACATACCGGCAGCGTAGGGTCATATCGAAGTCAGACAACTTGCTTGAGTGATCACAGTACTGGTACTCCCTACAGTACCTGCTACTATGCCCTAACTTGCTTAAGTAGAGTAGGAGTAGTGGAGTAGGACTCTGCTCTACTACTAGCACCTGAGGAGTAGTATGTTCTAATCTAAAATAGTTACAAACTTCAATGCCCGAGCGTGGAACGACTACGAACTGCCATCGGTGCTAACTCCAATCCTGCAAGTCATGGATTTGTTTCTTTTTAACTTTTTGTACGAATCTGTAGGCAGCCTGCAAGTCATGTACACTGTACTGACAGAGGAACCCACTGAGTACTTAGAATACAAGATTAAGGATGCAATTGACTTTTTATAGAGGGAGAATCATACACGCAATTAACTCAAATGGATTGGATGTGACTCTATTATTTTCCAAGGGCAACCGACAAATTTCCCCCCGCGGGCTGGAGTAGGTTTCTCGGTTTGCATGCGGGTTTAACGGAGGGGTTTGATGGAGGCGAGGAGGCGTGTTCAGCCGGGCGTGCAGTGGGCGGCGCAGTACTATTCGATTTGACAACTACCACTAGTATATTATAAAAAAACAAAGAAGAGTAGTAGAGATAGAGATAAGAATAGAGACTAGGGAGGAGCACCATCTACTGCTTTGTGGGCTACTCCTGCGCTCCATTCGGTGGCCGCAACGTCCCCTACAGCCACTCCCTCCTGCGCTCCATTCGGCGGGCGCTGTTGAAATTTGGGGAGCGCACTCTCGCGACTGCTAGCAGCGACGACTTCACCAACGACGACTTCTTCCCCGACCTCGGCAACCTCTTCCTCAACGACATGTGCGACAACCTCAACGCCAATGGTGCTGCTCCCGTTGCACCGTATGTGTTTCTGTCCTTCCTGTTCGAAATCGTGGTAGAATTCATGTTTCTAGTCTGTGTCCTAGATTCGATCTGTTCATCTACTATGCTAGTCCGCATGATTAGTTTAATCTCTGTTATAGCCGTCATGATTTATTTTGTAGTAAATCTCGTAGTTACTTGCTCATATATTCAACTGGCGGAACGTCCCCTACAGCCACTCTCGTTTCATGGACGGCCTGGTCGATGCCTCCAAGGAGCCCTTCGTCTACTGCTATGAGTGCCCGGTGCCGTTTTGGGGCTCGCCGGCGGACATCGTGCATCACCTGACGCAGGCGTGCGGCGATCACTACTGGCCCTTGGCGAAGAACACCAAGTACAAGACGTGCTACCCGTTCACCGTGCCGGAGTCGCTGGAGGATCAGCGCCGCCTGCTAGTCTCGGAGGAGGACGGCAGCGTCTTCCTCTTGATCGTGGCCACCGGCGAGGCCCGCGCAGGCCGCCGCCACATCTCTATAGTGTGCTTCAGGGGCGACGCCGCTGACGCTGACACTGACACGAGGCTGATGTATGGGTGCGTGCTCACTATTACTACCCCTCGGAGGTAAGTGGGCGGCGACACTGGCTACGTCAAGCTGACTTGGACTCTGCCGAGCTGGGACCTTCCCGCCGATGTGGACATGGAAGACGCATGGTATTATTTGACCCCCATCAATGTGCATGGGGACTCCAAGGAGGTTCACCTAGACATCTGCGTTACTAAGTTAAATGTTGATCATTAGTCTTCGCTCAATGTAATCCACTGTCTAAGCATGTGGAGACTTCCATGAATGATCTTGCTCTATTGGAGTATCGGGCATGAATAAAAGTGTATCCATTTATGGTTTAGTCTAGAATCTTCCATGTATGAATTTTTACTACAGTACTGGTGAAAGACTTATGATGAACCATTTCCTGCAAAGCATAATAAGAGTTATTTCTTCACAAGTTGTGTATGCAGGTTGAATAGTTGAATGCTTTTGTTTGCAAAAGATACTTTTTTTATCTATTTCACCCGGATGTTTGTGAGCTCTAGAGATGAAATAATATCCGAACAAACCTATCGATACCCGTTACACATGAGATGACCCCCATATCCTTTGTCAAAATAAACAACTCCCCGATCAATGCATTTCACTCTTCCGTTCAACGCATGGGCACCTTACTATGGATTACTACGACCAAAAATTGAACTAACATTATATATAGTACGATAAATGATGATGCATGTCACGTAAAATTATAGGAGTATCATTGAAAACTATGTTCAAATACGAATCCAACGATATTGTTTTTGTTGACATGCACTAACATTTTGTCAGTTAAATCTTCAGTCAAATTCAATGGGGGATAAACCACGACCGATGTAGTAGTACTAGTGTAGAGGGCGGCGCTGCACGGGAGTCTCACCCCGCTCGTGGCGCGGCAGTAAAGCCGTCATATCACAAAACGCAACCACTCCCAGTAGTAAGTGACCTGGTAAAATAAACGGACAAGCAACCATCACATCCCTCCGTCTTTTTTGCATTTCACTCTCTGCATTTACTTTCTCCGGTTCATCTCGCACACTCGATCCCTAGCTACTACTCCTAGTATCCCTAGCTACTACTCCTAGGGTGTAACATCCCAAATTTCTAATTTGGAATGTTATACATAGATCATTCCTGCATATCATATTTTATTGCATTTCGTTTCGCGATCCTCGAAATCCTAAGCAACTCAAGGACCCTCGGAGAGAGTTGGGGATTTCCCTGTTTTCATATTTGAGTTTTATCAAATATTGAAACGAGGGTTATTGATTTTAATTATTTTTCTCTTCGAAAATATTTCATATTAAAATATATGAGAGGAGATAATATGACTTCTCCAAAATAATTGAAATATTGGAGGAAAATATTAAAATCAAATATTGGATTTTATTCGGAGTTTATTGCTATTTTATTTGAATTAGAAAAATTGCACGTTTTTCAAAGTTGCATTTTAGGGCCAAGAAATTGTTCATCTCGTTCTAAATATTTTATTTAGACGATGAAAATTTGTTTTGGCATTTTTAGATTTTTATTTTATTTTCTAGGATTTATTTAAGTTTCGGCGAAATTATTAAAAAAAATCTTCAGCGCCCGGCTGGGCCGAAGCCCAACCGAGCCAGGCCGGCCCAACCGCCCCGCGCCGCCGTCTCCCTCGAGGAGACCGCGACCGCCGCCACCGAGTCCGACCGGGACTCTGTCCCCGCGCCGCCTTGCCCCCTCCCCAAGCCAGCCGCCCCTCCTTATATACGCCGCCCTCGACCCCCACCACCACCACCCGACCGCCTGCCGAAGCCGCCGCCCCCGCCGCTTGCAGCCGCCGTCGCGTAGCGCCGCCAGCCGTCGTCGTTTGCCGTCGCCGCCGCCTGCCGTCGCGCACCACCCGCCGCCGCAGCCGGACCCCGCCGGAGCCGCCCCGCCTCGCCGGAGGTATACGCCGCCGCCGCCGTCGTTTGGTTTTATTTTTAAACCGATCCATTTTTTTAGAAAACACTAGTTTTCATTTTTTTAGAATAGATCGGTTTTTTTCCAGTTTAGTTTAGTTAGCGGACGTTCGTCCGTACGTTCGTTTTAACGAACGGTGTTCACTCGTTAGCCGCAGTCAGCGAACGTTCGTTCGTTAGCCTGTTCGTCAGTTTTCTTTTTCTCGGATTTTCCGCGATTATTTTCGATCGCGATTTCTGATCCGATTTTCGTTTTAGTTTATCTTTTCACTCGTTTATCGGAATCGGGCGATTCAAGCGCCTAGATCTTCGTCTTGAAACCCTCTTTCTATTTAATCAACTTGAACAAGATTTTGGTACTGTAAAATTTGACTTTAGTTCAGATTAGTAAACGGATCTTGTTTCTTTCACAGTTTGAGTTTCGTTGCTTCGTTTGATTTGATACTTTTTGCAAACCGGAGTTCTTAAGTTGAACTTTCTGGTTAGATCTTCTTATTTGAGATTTACCCGTGTTTCTTTGCTTGATTGCTTATGTATGCTATTGTTTGTTTGCGATAGAACACCAGGAGTGCGAAGCGTGCTACTACGAGTCTCTAGGTTTTGCGGATCATCAGCAAGGCAAGTAACACATTGATCATACTCTTTTCATACCCAGTTTTTATGCATTAGCTCCAATCCTCAAACATTGCATGATTAGGATGTGATTAACATGTGGATTGGGAAGTAGTTGATGAGGTAGAACCTATTGCCCTGTTATTATCAAACCCTTGGGAGTTACTTCTACGTATTGCTTATATTGCTATGCTATGCTCGTAGACGTGGTTTGGGTGAGTGAATCCATGACAGATGTGAGATTGTTAATTAATGGTTCAACTTAAGGTGGCAACTTTAATACACATCTGGGTGGATTGCTTGTCGGGCACCTGGAGAATCCAGTGTTGTCCTAGGATATCCCGGAGTACCCGTGTGATAGTCCTAAGGTCCGCCACCCAGGCTCAAAGGGAACTGAGATATTTCATGCTAGAAACTTCCGTGTGCAACCACAAGCTATTATGGGCTCTAGCATAGTTGAGTAAGTTGCATGAGCTCTTGAAGAGGTGGATCAGCAGGTACAGGGATGTAGGTTGGTATGGTCTGCCCGGAGTAAAGAGTTAATGTTTCTGAAAGACTGTGTCTCGGTCATCCGTTTCTCAAACACCCTGTAGTGTGAGAAAATCCAACGGAGGAGATCGAGTCTTGTGGGGAAAAGTGCGCAAACCTCTGCAGAGTGTACAATCTAATCATGGTTAGCCGTGTCCCCGGTTATGGACAGTCTTGAGTATCTAGTACTTGGATTATCATATGTATCTCATCACTCTAAATTAATATTGTTGGGTTGATAATTACTTTTAATTGGGATTGAGTTGGAGGAACCTTCTCAATGATGTTTCAACTACCATGATAGTTAAATAAAATCTATTCCTTTGTTGTAGGAAAATTTTGGCTTTCCGCAAAACTATAACCATAGAGCTTTCCACCAGCCAAATATGCATGTAGTGATAGCATTATTCTGTTCTTGCTCTACTGTGTTATATTGCCAGCATATTCCATGTGCTGACCCGTTTTCGGGCTGCAACGTATCATGTTGCAGACTTTTCAGACGAGGAGTAAGGTTCGTTAGGTCGTTGCCGTGCAGCTCAGCTATGTCGTTCGAGTTGATGGACTCACTTTATCTTCCAAGCCTTTTGTTGTTATCGTATTAGATGGCCTTAAGCCATATTTATTGTAATAAGTTCTCTTTTGAGACATTCGATGTAATAAGTGTGTGATTGCTACTCTGTTATAAATCCTTTGAGTACTGTGTGTGTCAGCATTACCGGTCCAGGGATGACACTGAAGCACAGAGACTTGACCGTTTGAGGTCGGGTCGCTACATAGGGCCAGTTCTTTTGGCGGCTTCCCCAGCTTTTCCCATAAGACTAGTCACGGTGGAGAGTAACATTAAGGCGCCTCACTCATTTATTTGGGCTTCTAAACTACTACTAGTAGTACCTCCGTCCTGGTTTATTCCTCACCATTGTAATTTGTGCTAAATTTTGACCAAAGATTTAACTGATAAAATGTTAGTGCATGTGACATGCACTAACATTTCATTAGTTAAATTTATGATCAAAATTTGACACGGATTACAATGGGGACCAATAAACCAGGACAGAGGTAGTAGTTATGGGATTACTAATCTAGAAGCCTAAAAGAACTGGCCCCTGGTACTCCTACTAATAGTAGTACTCAAGTTGGAATTCCAATTGCACGGCACAACTTGTTAGGCAAAAAATTCGATACAGAGTGTAGGAAGCGGTTTGGGAATTTGCATGCCTTTCCGACCAGTGAGATACTCCGTACAAAGTACGACAGAGAAATAACCACAGAGAAGGAAGCTAAAAGTAAACAATCAAACGAGCATTTTTGCATTTGTTTTGCATTGAATCGTTTCACAAGCTTGACTAGTGCTGTTTTTCTACTTTTACAAAAACTGCATCGTAATGTTAAAACGTGCATTTGCATGTACATAAGTAATAGTAGTACTCCCTCCGTCTAGGTGTATAAGTCTTCCCTCCTTCTTGGTCACGGTGCACAACCAAAGATGACTTATTGACCTGGACGGAGGGAGTAGCACAGTCTGCAAGCATATATAGAGAGAGACGTGTAGTGCGATAGTATATAGTAAAGTTTGTGCTATATGCACGTACTTGCAAAATGCGTACGAATACACAAGGTTTCCAAACTTTCCCTTTTACATACTTAATTAAGGACGCTAATAATTCCTGAACGTTCGGGATTTACCATTTGCGTCCCAAAACTAATGAGATCGCCTTACGAAACAAAAATTATACTCCTCCTAAAAGCCATGGCGCTCGCAGGAGCGCTTGCGGCGCGCCACGAGTGCCCTGGTGCGCGGCCGTTTCCCAGCGCGCCGACACAACGCCTCTTCCTCAGCCTCGCAACTCGTGAGGTCCTGATTGGCGGCTTGCCGGTGGGCGAACGTGATCTCACCGGTGTGGTGATCCGACGCCAACAGGTACTCCTCCTCGCTGGAAGCGTGCACCCGGTCCACGTACCGCCAAGCGTAGATGAGGCGCTTGGGCCCGACTGCACTCAGGGCGTCGGCACGGGCGTCCTCCGCCACCCTCATGGCCCTCGCACGAGCCTTCTGCCAAAGAGCCAATTTCCTGACTCTCTCGGACGCGACATAGGCCTCCCAGGCAGCTTGTTCTGCGGTGCGCTTCTCTTCCTCGGCCTTCTTCTCCGCCTCTATTTTGGCGCGCTCTACTGGAGGCAAAGCCTCCCACAAGGCAACATCCATTTCTTTCCAAAGCTCCTCAAGGCTGGGGGACTCGGTGGGCGGCGTGGCATTCTCCTCATAGCGGGGAGCCGACGCGTCCTCCGACGCGCGTGCTGGCGAGATTGGGAACGCCGACGCGTCCACCTCGATGCGTCGCGGCGAGGAGTGGAACACCGATGCGTCCTCCTCGACTAGTGGCGGCAAGGAATGGAACAGCGATGCGTCGCGTCATGGCGAGGAGCGGAACACCGAAGCGTCCTTCTCGACTAGTGGCGGTGAGGAACGGAATGGCGACGCGTCCACCTCGACGCGTCGCGGCGAGGAGCAGAACGCCGACGCGTCCTCCTCGACTAGTGGCGGCGAGGAACGGAACGACGATGCGTGACCGTCCCCGCGGTGCAGCGAGGGGCGCCTAGGGCTTGGGAGGGGCGATGCCATGGTGGTCGACATGAGAGGGAGGGGGAGGAGATAGCGATGAACGTGAACGTGGGGGGGAGGAGATAGCGATGTCATGGGAGGCGCAGTATTTATAGCGAGCAATGGCACACCTAGGTAAGATATGGACTGAGCTGCACTGACTTAACTGCAGATCCAGTTGCATCACTGACATGTGGGCCAGACCCCTGTTGGGCCCATATGTCAGTGACCCAATGCACCTGTAGTTAAGTAACAGCTACGTGGGCATATTTGTTGGAGTAAATTACGAGGGAGGGAAGGGGTGGAAATATTGCTGGTCACAACGGATTGGACGAGCACGGGGGGAGGAGAGTCATGCATGCAGATTTTTTCCACACGGGGTGGAGTGGTGGGACCACCAGAGGGAGAAGGAGAGTCTGGCAGGCATATTGTATCCACACATGGATAGGAAAAGATTTGGAGACGAACGGGCTTCCTGCAGGTATGGGGAACGGTGCATAATAAGTCTCATCTTGCATGCCGGGCTAGGTATAATCTCAAGTCATTAAAAACATACACGCCCCACACATGTTCATATTTCAAGGTGCACTAAATTATTGCATGTGATGATTAAGGCTGGCCATAATGGTGGTATCTTAGCTGGTATCATGCACACGGGAATAGCAAACATGCTGATGTGGCAAAGAATTAAAGAAGAGAGGGGGGTTAGAGTAACTAGTGTTCATGCATGCATTGGTAAACACATTTTTTTGAAGAACTACAAAAACTATTCCACCGCCTCTATCTTGCTAAGAGTAGGTGAAATTTTTGAATCGAGCCCTTTAAACTAGAAGGGAGGTAGTAGTACTCTAATAGCTAACCTTGGCCCTGTTTGGATCATGTGTTGGAGTTAGTTTGGGTTAGTTTGAACTCAACTAACCCAAAAAAAATCTAACCCACCCAAGAGGTGCTTATTTGGGTTACTCCCTCCGTCTAGGTGTGTAAGTCATCTTACGTTGTGCACCGCGACCAAGGTGGAGAGGAAAACAAGAAAACTTAATGTCTTTTTGCTAATTAATAGCATTGCATGCAATGAACTAACCACTTCATGTCATGTTTGGCAGTCTCAAGTCATTGAAAGCATGCACGACCCACATCTCTTATTGGTTGATATGTCACAAAACAAGAAACGATATTGTAGATATTGATATTTTTAGTATAAATTTGGTCAAACACTTTGCAAACGGTTGACGGAAGTTAAAAGGACCAGAGGGAGTATCATGCATGCGGAGTAGGCAAAAAAATTGCTCATTTATAGCCGGTCGAAGTCTCAAAGGGCTCGACCGCGCGAGGGAGGCGAAGGTCGTGGGAGGTGCGACGGTTGACGGAATTAAGTGAAGTTACCCACGCGCCGGCATGGCGTGCGAACTGGCAGAAGCTATACCGTCAGGCCTACGATATGGGTCTAGTAGACATGACATCTAGTGGGTCCCGCATAGTTCTCGAGAACTCTTTGGGGGCTTGCAGCCGTTTATCCACCGGGCAAGCAAGCAACCCCACGCCGTTCGCACACCCTACTCGTCCCCGTCTTCTACTAGTACTGTACCTTACAACAATTCGCTCCCAGTCGTCCCGTCCTTTCACATTACGGCAGTTCCACTAATCCTAACCCTACTCCCAAATCTCCATGATCGGCTGTGAGTACAACGTTAGAACCATCACCGGCGATGAGTTCGACGTCATCTACACCCGTTCTTCCGCAACGGTGAAAGAATGTCTTGCTCGCTTCAAACGCATGTTCGAAAACTCAAATGATGAGTGGGTCGCTGGGCTAGATGTTGAGTACCCCACAGTCCTGGGAAGCGAGAAGAAACTAAAGGAGGCAGAGAAGAAGAAGCCCGCCGTGATTCAGGTTTGCGTGCATGACTTATGCTTGGTCTACCACATATGCCATGCCGACGTTGAGTGCGAGGAATTTAAGAAGTTCCTCAAGGGTGGCCGATTCAAATTCGTTACTGTAGACCTTAGGAATGACAAGGAAATCCTGGGTCGGATAGGCCTCGTTGTAGGCGACCCCTTCGACCTCCAGAAGGAAGGGCTGGTGTCCTCCTCTCAGCCTTCAATGCTGACCCTGGCAGCAGCCATGATTGATCGTTCGTATGCTAAACTGAAGAAACCTCACCACGAGTTTCAACATGCATGGGAGTCGAAGACATTAGATGAAGACTACATCCTCTACGCAGCAATGGATGCCTACCTTTGTTTAAATATCTACAAGGGTTGGATGAAGAAGCAGAGCCCAGTGTCCGGTTCAAGCAAAGAAGCGTCGGCGAAGAGGAAGAGGAAGAGGGATGAGGACGAAGTCGAGGACGTGGACTCGGACTCCGAGTAGGTGGCAGTGTCGTTGCTCATGCTGGTTCTACTGCAGTGTCAAGCGGACTAGTTGCTTAGCTTATTTTCAAGGGTGTGTTGTGTTGAGGCCCCAGCAGAACTATGTTTATGTTCTTTCTTGTTATTTGAACTCTTTAGTATGTACAGTAGTACTAGTACTATGTCTTACTACTGTTCTTCTTGCAGTTGGTACTACTGCTCGTATCTTCGTGTTCCTACTGTAGTTAGTACGTTTGTACTAGTAGTATAATTTGGGTCAGTCGATTTGTGAAAGAAGTTCGACGGAGTGAACGAAGAAGACGACAGGGTGCCCATGATCTATCTTATGAGTGTTGGGTGTGGAATGCAGTTCGCCGAAAAAAACGGATCGTGCCCGGGGTTAAACGGATGGCGGGGGTGGGGGGAGCATGGCGGTGGTAGGCGGTTCAGGGGAGGGCGCGGCAGCGGCGGCAGGCGGTTAGGCGTGTGGCGGGCTGAGAATATGAACCGTGCATCTATTTCGGAGGTTGAAGAAGCCCTTCTAGCCATCCATGTTGCATCAAACGGCTCACAAGAGTCGACTGGCCCAAATTGCTCCTTCAGATTGCAGGATCCACGTGGCATTCAAGGTCTCGAAGGTAGATTCCGCGTCCGCATCCGGTTTGTGGGCTCGACGCGTGCGCGACCGGCTTCCGCCGCGACATCCACCATGCACGCCTCCTCTGCGCGGGCGGAGACGACAATGACACGCTAGTTCCTCCTCGCCGGCGTGCTGGAGCATGCGCTCGTCCTCCTCTTCGTACGCCGCGTGCATAGACGCGGCTCCACCAGCTGCTCGCGTGCTTGGCAGCACGGCGGCATTGCAAGGAGGGACTGCAGACGACATGAGCGGGCGAGCCTTCGGCTTGGCGGCGACACAGCGGTGATGGGCGAGAAATTGTTGGCCGGAGCAGGCGGGCGCCGGCATGCGCAACGGCGGCGGCATATTGATGAGTGCGCGTATGGGAGCTTAGTTTAGTTTTATATAGGGTTGGTCAAACTTAAAAGAAAACCATACTAGTACACGTAAACATTAGACTTAGGTAGCGCTTTTATTAGTTACCACAACCACGATACAGAATCATGTGCAAGCGCGTGAACCGCGGCCGCGCGGTCGATCGAACGGTGCATCACCGTGTCGCGCTCGAAGGACATCCACCGAACCTTTTTGTGTGTGTGAAAACAATCCCCGAATATTACTCAACTTTTTTTTCCGGGAAAAGTTCTTGACGCTACAATATTTCCATATATTTGAATTTAGCTCCAGTTCGTGTTTATTTGGATTTGGACCTTATAGGTGCACCCTAGTTTTTTTAATACTGATTTTGGGGTTGTTTGGTTCCCAGCCACCGTTTGCCAAGCCAAAATTTGGCAGCCACAGTTTAGTTGGCATGTGTTTGGTTTTTGCCACACTTTGGCTTGCCACACTTTATTGCCCCTATGGCCCACTTGTCATAGAGACAATTTTTTGCCAACTTTTGCCAAAGTTTGGTGTCCAAAGTGTGTGTGACTGAGAGAGAACGTGTGTATGTGTCCATATGTGTGTTGTGGCGGAAGGGCAATGTGGAGACGGTGTGCGTGTGATAGAGACATAGAGAGGTGTGAATGTGCAAATGATCATGCATGAGTGAGACATAGACAGATGCCGATACGTTGTGTATACATGAGAGAACAGTCTTCTATTTTACTTGTGTGTGTGTGTGAGAGAGAGAGGAGCATCCGTAACACAACAACCATCTCTCTTGATTCATCCGTCCCTCGCACGATTGCATGTAACACATGCATCAACGCGCACATTTTGACACCCTCACCCGGCCCCTGCCCACCTCAAGGCCCGCAGATCGCTCTCTATCTCGCACGCACAATCTCTTCATGAATACCCTGTTTAGCAAGTAGCTTTCCGTCACATACACACACATTTCTCTCCTTAGGTTTGTTTTCTCTCAATATCTGACACACACACACACACACACACACACACACAGACAACACACAGCACACACACACCCCCTCCCCCGAGCACACAATTCATCCCCATCCAAGGTTATATGGCGACCACTCTCGCTTGTGCTTCTCTGCACCCCAGCATGCACAACACCTCAATCTTCAAAGAGGGCATCGAGGAGATCGAAGACGGCGACCACACTGCGCTAGAGAATGCGGGGCCATTTGGAAGCAGGATGATGTGACGACGGCTGACTGACTCCTCCCCCACCCTCTCTCTCTCACACAAAATTACCAATCCCTCTCTCCCCCGCACAAATTTATCAATCCCTCAACCCATGAGATCCTTCCCCTCTCGTCCATGTTTTTCTAGCTCTCTCATCAAACCTGTTGTCTCTTCTCCTTCCACGTGTACAGAATCCGGATGCACACGCATCTCACGTATATTACATGTCTCCATCTTTCTCACAGACCTAACTTCTTCCTCTCTCTTTCTCTCTCTATCTTCCTCTCTCTGTTTCGTTAGGTTTGTCTCCTACTCTCTCGTCCACATACATACAATCTTTCCCGCCCTATCTGCTCCATCTTCGCAAGCTCTCTCTGCATGTTTCATTCACACATTGGGATATGTTCAAAATGTTGCTTTTATAATGGCTGATGTAGAGTTATTGTTGGTTTTGTTGCATCCTACAAAGTAATAACTATGAAATGCATTTTGATTGTCATTTGACTGGGATTATGCGAGTTTGAGCATGTTCTGAAGTACTATAGACCTCGTATACATCTTGGAATTCGACAATGATTGTAACTATTGAACTGTATAGAAGATTACATTCGAAGTCAGTAGCCTAATATATTTATTTCACAATTTCAACAAATGATTAATTCACTACATACTAAGAAAACAAATGTGTACACCCTCTGTTTTTATTTAAGTCTGCGTATTAGCATTGGTCAAAGTCAAGTTTTGTAAACTCTCAGAAAGTTTATAACAAAAAATATTAACATATACAATAACAAATAAATACCATTAGATTCATTATTGAATGTACTTTCACATCATACATATCTGTTATCGTAAATGTTTATATTTTTCTATAAACTTGATCAAACTTTAGGAAGTTTGACTTCGGTCAAACCTAATATGCAGAGTTTGCTAGTACTACTCGCTAGTTGCTTAGCCGAATCACCCAACACGCCACACGGGGAGTTCAGTGTCACAAAATTTTGAGGTCGGCGGGAAAATCTCCCGCGACCCTTATTCGAGCAGTGGGAAGTTACCATCACAGCCTTCGGAACAGGCCTACGGATGACGGTTGGTAGGGGCTGTTTTCGTAACTTCAGGTTCACCCTACCCAGCCAACCCCACCCCGGCACCCAGAGTAGTACACCTGAGTACTCCCCATTTTCTATCCCCACCGCAAAATAGACTTCTCCACGGCACCGCAGCCTTTGTGCTCCTCCCCTTCTACATCGGTGCACTCATCCACCGCAGCGCATCTACCTCATCGACGACCTCGTATGCCGCACTGGAGCCGGTCCACCGTCGTCGTCGTACACGGAGCCTCTTCCCTGGCACCGTCTTCCACGGTCTCGGATCTGCTTCCCGGAAGCTGACGCCAAGCGCAGAAGCACCACCGTCGTGGACAATGAACTGACTCCCGTTGCCGACCATGACTCACAGAGGCCACCGCGACCATCGTTCTCCTCCTCGATTGGTAATGTGTGTATTGAATCACTTATCAGTACATGTGCAGTTCCAATTTTGTTCATACCTACCCTTCAAATTTCCTGGGTGCTATTGTTCCCGTAAAAGTAATTGGTTATAGCCTCCATTGTCCAACAGAATATCAGCTTGTAATTGTGCGTCGCTCCTGTATCACACTGTGCTTGGGTAGGTATTTCATCTGCAACCAGTAGTGTGGCAAATGATGGATAGTTTTTTAAAACTAGCAAGATGCCCATGCTTTGCACGCATCAAGATGCATTTGTATGAGTAGTTTATCTTGTGGGAGAAAAGGATGAATGAGGGAATGCCTTATTTGCAAATGCGGAGAGGGGTGTGGGTATCTTTTTGCAAAATTGCCACAGTTTCCTTCCTATCCGTCGGATATAAATCGGATGGCCTATATTGCAGGATGGCAGGAACACCATCATCACCAACTCTGTTTTTATAAGAGTAGAGAAAAAAATAGAGAGTAGAGAAGTAGAGATAAATATTAAATATAAAATAAATATAATAGTAGAGAAGAGAGTAGAGATAGCAGAGACGTCGGGAAAGGATTGCGCGCGCGGGGAAAAAAGCGGCCGGGCGTGCGCTAGTTTTTGCGCGCGGCGTCCGGCGCGCTTTATAAAATCCAACGCCCTCCCACCGCTCTGTGCCTTGCCACCGCTCTCTCCCTGCTATGTGCCTCGCCACCTCTCTCTTCCCGCTCTTTCTCGCCTCGTCGCCGCTGCACCACCATGCCGCCGCATCGCCGGGAAACTTGGGGATACCGCGGCGTCCGCGCGCGCCCCTCCGGCGGCTTCTTCGCCGAGATCCGGTTCTGCGGGATGCGCCTCGGCCTTGACAATTTCGACACCGCCAATGAGGCCGCCCGCGCATACGATGCGGCAGCGTGGCGCCTCCGGTGGCCTCATAGAACATTGAACTTACCCAACGTGCCGACGCGGGAGCGGGCACAGGAGCTCGTGCCTCTGCCGCGGCTTATCTCCGACGAGGATCGTCGCGACAACCGGAGGCAGGAGCACCGTCTCGGCATCGCCGAGATGGACGAGGAAGCCATGGCGCTGTGGTGCCAATGCTTCCTGCAGGACATCATTAACGAGCGCGAGTTCTACGAGCAAAGGAGGGCGGAGAGGGATAATAGGAGGGCGGAGCGAACCGCCTATCGCGAGGACAAGCGTAGGCGAAAAGCGGATGCTCAATTGAACATGAGGCTAGGAGCAGCGTCGCCCTGGGAATCCGACGACGATCGGTATCTTCACGCCTACAGTCAGACGTTGGAGGAGGACATCACCAAGGAGGAGTCGGACGACGAGGAGTAGTTGAATAATCTATTTTTTATCTATCTATGCTGAGAACTATCCTCTACTCTCTATGTCCACTTCTCGATCTCAGCACTGTAAACGCTTTTTTAAAGCGCTGCGCGTTGCGATTCTGTTGGTGATGCTCTAACATGGCAGACGAGTGCTTTAATGTTGCCCACAAGATGCGCGAGTATTACTAGTAGTATATTTTTCTTGCCATGTTGAGATTTTAAAACCACGAGTGCGAACATGAAGAGGAGCAATGAAGACCAAACACGGGATATTGGGGACATCTTCAAGGAGCGTGGCAAGTTAAAGAGGAGCTGCACCGAACCTGTAAAACGAGCTTTGGTAAGTAACACCCTTTCAATTACTTTCGTTTAGCCTCGTGTTATTCGATGTGTATATGTTGTACTTTCTGTTTCTCTTAAGCCTCGTGTTCTTCGATGTGTCATAAGTCTTAATCGTCCTAATGCTTTCGTTTTTAGCTTGATGTAGGAAGTGGGTGTTCTCACCTTGTAGTCTGTTTTTATATTTTTTTCCTTTTGAATTCACTTCTCCCAGTTTTGTTTGTCTGCCTTCTACTAAATGGATTTGGGTTGCTCTGAGTAATTATCTAAAAAAGAAGTAACTTCATGTCAGGATGCAGTTCCTGCGAGGAGGGAAGTATGGTCAACCTCGAGATCATGTTTCCAGAATGAGGCTGGATTATACACAAGGTGCCAGTTCCCTAATGATGCTGGATTAGACACAAGGTGCAAATTCCCAGATGATGCTGGATTACACACAAGCCAGGTGGAGTCGTCAGCTGTCCGTGTCCTCGTGGCTCTAGTAAAGGCTGAAAGAAAGTGTGCAGCAGCCCTTGAGAATGTAGCTGAGTTCCTGAAGAAGCGAAAAGAGCAATCAGATGCTCTCTTCACCCATGCCAAAGAAGAGATGGAAGAAGCCAGAAATAAGCTAGCAGAGGCAGAGCAGGCTAGGCGTCTCCTGCTATCTAAAACTGTTGTCAATACAAAATTTCCTTCATAGTAGCTAGGTTCAAATGTTTATCTAGTTAGTGCCTATTGTGATGTCCGTGCATCTACTGATGTGGCACAAAATATTTTTTTTGGGTCATGTAATAACATCAATTACTTTCCAAACAATAACAGACGAAGCATTGGACATGGTATAGTTCACGCGCAAGCCCGACATTCCAAGTTCAACTTCCACATCAAACTCATGTTCACAGATATCTCCACATTCATACATAATGTCCACAACCATGATTCACTTCAAAGCCAAAAAAATATGAGGAGAGTTATGAATAAAGAAAAACCTCTAGTTCCTGCTACCAGTGCGAGCACAACAAGTCAAGACCATGCGTAATTAATTATATTTTGGTCACTTTTTGTGTTCTAAAATGCCGGCCGGCTTGCGGAAGGACGTGTTGCCGGCACACGTGCGGATTCAATGAAGGCAGGCGGGGCAGTCTGAAGCCGGTTGCATGCGGCGAGGAGGCATGTTCAGCCAGGCCTGCAGCAAGTGGGGCCCTCTTGGCCGGCGCGCCGGTTCAATGCCTGTGCTATGAGAGGTCGCATCCGTGTCAGAGCAATCACTCCCTCCAGTCCCTTTTTGTTTGCGTATAACAAAATCTCGTTTTCCATTCACATTTTACAAGTAAAATTCGTGGACAAACTTTGACCCAAAAAACGATGGGGACTAGTAAACCAGAACGGGGGTAATAGTTTTTTAATCAAAGAAGGGTTTCCCCCTTCCGATTTTCATTACTGAAAACCAACATCTAAATCTAAACATGGTATTTGCCCTAGAACTACCAGGTTCAACATCTCGCAACATAAACCCATACAACCATACGCCAAGGAGGTACGTAGTACTATGAATTCATTTTCACTCCATACCAATTTCTAAAAACTACTTAGTACTTATAACGCGCCATTGAAAATCGGAACTCTTAACCCTGCTAAAAAATGATATTTTAAACATGGCTACTCGATCTGTGGCAACTGGCGAGCCACCCGGAACAAAGCATCAAACTCCTGTAGCAGTTCTTGAACAGCTGGAGGTGTCTACTCTGCAGGACAAAAGGTAGAGGAGAGGGGGTAAGAAGAGTAGACTTACTACTGGATACAAGATAGGGTATACAGCTAAAAGGGTGAGATAGAGGAATGAAATGAGCCAGTGGCGCCTCCAAGTTGTTCACCTGTGGTCCCGACCATCAACTCCTATGGATCAAATCATGCACCTAGGGTTTTAGGGTTTATTTGTTAACGTTGCCTTTACATAACACTCATGTGTGCGAGACAGCGAGAGATCGACTGCGTGCGTGCGCCTCTTCTCTTCGTATATGTACTCCACCGTTTGTCTGGTGTCCAAAAAATTATAATAACTACTAGCAATGTGCCAATGCGTTGCCACATGATCAGAGTAGATTAATACATATTCACCGATTTGATAGAAAAAAAGTCTAGTTTTGAAATACGTATATCACTAAAAAAATGTTATGTTTCACTCAAAATATATTCCTTTGGTGGTTTTGATGAGATAAGGGAGGAATGTTGTTGGTTTCAAGATTCGAGAAGTGGTATATGTCTAATTTCTACTCTTACTAGCAAGATGCCTGTGTGTTGCACGGAACATCAAGATCTTGTGGGAGAAAAGGATGAACGAGGGAAGGCCTTATCTGCAAATGTGGAGAGGAGTGCGGGTAAATTGCCATAGTTTCATTCCTATCCGTCAGATATAAATCGGACGACCTATATTGCAGGATGGCAGGCCCACCATCATCACCAACTATGTTTTTATCCCTACTCTTATAAAAAGCATAGTCGGTGATGATCGTGTGCCTGCCATCCTGCAATATAGGCCGTCCGATCTATATCTGACGAATAGGAAGGAAACTATGGCAATTTTGCAAAAAGATACCCACACCCCTCTCCACACTTTCAAATAAGGCCTTCCCTTGTTCATCCTTTTCTCCCACAAGATAAACTACTCATACAAATGCATCTTCATGTTCCGTGCAACGCATGGGCATCTTGCTAGTTGTTGCAAAAAGCCCATGTGTGTGAGAGAGAGAGGGAGAGAGGAGGAGGACGGAGTGCATGTGTGACAAAGACACAAAGAGTGTGTGTGCGAGAGGTATCAGCTTAAAATGAGGCGATAGTGTGTGTGTGCACGATCGAGAGGGCGTGTCTCAAGAAGGGAAGAAAAATCTACATAGATACAAGGAGCGGGAGAGAGACATGTATGCGATAGTGGAAGCACGAGTGTGCGGGTGTATAAACCTATCTAGAGGCTAGTCGATAAATGTTTGTGAGATAAATACGAGACGGGGGTGCGAAAGTGAGAGTTTTGTGTGTGAGAGAGAGACGGTAGTCGGGAAGGGGAGTGGAAGCAGGAGTTGTGTGTGTTTGTGAGAGAGAGAGAGGGGGGAGTTTGTCTGATCGGTAAACAAATGAATAATGTCAGTCTGGGATGGAGACAAAAAGTAGACCGCAACAAATGTTGTGTCTACAGGAGAGAGAGAGGGAGAGAGAGAGAGAGAGTAATTTTAGTGGTATGATTCATATCTAGAGACATATAGGGTGTGTCAGAGAATCCCATAGAGAGAAAGACAAGGTGAAAGACGAGTGGAGACTGTGTGTGTGGCGGTGAAAAAGAAAGCTTAGGTACCTAGTGATACGAGAGAACGGTAGAGACGTGAGAGATAATGAAAACCGTGTAATGTATAATGATAGGGAGAGTGTGACACTTCTCAAGGGAGACGTCGAGAGACCATGTTTGCGAGGATAGGAGAAACATGAAGTGAGCGTGCGGGTGAGCTAGAGAAAAGAGAGTGATAGCTACATGAAGGAGCATGCATGCGAGAGAGATGGGCATGAAAGGAGTGAACATAAAAGGGATTCAAATATTTGAATTCGAGATGATGATACATGTAATCCATACTCGAACCAAAATTGATCTATCAAACATGCATACTCATATGAATTCACGCGCATCTATGTTATTTAATATGTAGATATTACTGATCCATACATTTTAGTAGAACATAATTTGGTTTAATTTTTTGAATTCAACCTTATGATTTTGAGATCATTGTATTTGTAAATCATATTATACATATAAAGGAGCAGAGTTCTTTGTTGTGCTTTTGAAAGTATATAAAAAAATGATGTATATAGAATTTTATCCCAATCGAAAATGGACACCCCCCCCGAAAAAATAGAATACAAACGAGATTTGAATTGAGTTGGCACGGTAAACGTGCACTCTGTCATCATACCATGTTTTTCCACTCAAATGTTGTTCTTGTGCATCAGACATCAAAAAGGAAGAGGGTGATTGCCGAACCAGAAGGAGCACCAGCAAAGTCCTTGGAAAAGGTGGTTGTGCCGGAGAAATCAGACAACATCCCACTTATATTGGCTGTACAACCAGTGACACAAAACGTAGGACCGACTCCAGCAGACTGTACCCATACTTCACTGGCCACACCACTAGTCGCACCACACAGGACCTGCACTCCAGCAAAAGGTATGCCGATTTCAGTTGCCATAGCACCAGCCGTACCACAGAAAAATCCCACTCCAGCAAAAAGTATAGCAAGTCCACCGGCCGAAAACCTATCCCAACTGCAGAGACGGCCAATTCCTGCAGATTGGAACCCCATTCCAGTTATTCCCAGTTTAGAAGACAATGCTTTCAATGTTGTTAGGGACTACGTGCATATATTCCCGTCATGGGAAGATTATAGTGAAGACAAACACCATTTTCACATCTTCCTGTCCCACTTACGTGTAAGTGCTATTATTCATGGTGATTATTTTCCTGTTTTCTGTTGATTGAACACATCAATGATTTACATTACATTGTTGTAAGTAGGCGAGGGTCAATCTGGATAGTCATGACGAGCAAAGCTTGCTTGCGCTTTTCAAGGAAGCATTGCAGCAGTATTGGTGTTACCTAAGGAAAATCACACTTTGATGGCAAGTCTATAAACGAATTTCTGGTGAAGTCTCCTATGCTAAATTTAGAAGACATTGAATGGAAAAACCTTGTTATGCACTGGTCTCGTTCCGAGGATGAGGTACTGTCTATGATATCGCATGACAATTTGAACTTCTACTTTTCCGCATGTGCCTTACGGATCTTTTTTGTAGCAAATCTGCTCGAAAAAGAATTCCGGTTTGAAAAGAACGACAGGATATCGCAAATATGCTGCCTGCTGCTTTGCTCTTGTTAGTACCTGTTGTCCTGTATCACTGTACTTGCATACATACCTGGTTCATTATGTGACAGCAGTATGCATGATAGCTTGCTTATCAATTGTTCGCTCCAAATTATCTAATCTATATGAATGGTTACATTAGTGTAGAATATATCCAATGCCAATGAATTTTTTTAGCTCTGCATTGTTCTTGTAAGTACCTGCTGTCCTTTATCAGTGTACTTATATTGACAGGTAGTTGTTCATGTACCATCACTCTGCAGCTTATTTTCCTTTGCCCTTCATTTTCTACACATAAGATCTACATTTACTCTTACCATAAGGTTGGATAACACCGATGGTACTGAAGAAGTTTAGCTCTGCATTGCTCTTGGCTGTACCTTTTGCCTGTATCGCTGTACATACATTTATAGCTACTTGGTTATGTAGCATCACTCTTCATCGTATCTTAAATATTCTCCATTTTTTCTTATATTGTCACATCTATATTTACTCTTAACAAAATGTAGAATAAAGGCAATGCTTATGAAGAAGATTCTGTGGTAAACTTCTTGAATTACCCCCCCCCCATCAGCATGGACAAGGGCTTTATAGAGCCTGCCTTCACCAATAATGTAAGTTTGTCCTTCTCAAGCCTTCAAACTTTGTTGTGTATATTTGGTTAGGCATGACTGCAACAGCTGTTTATTTTTGGTGTTTGCATCAAATTGCATGTTTAAATTTTATTATGTACTCCAGTTCATAAACAAAAGTTTGTCCTTCTCAATTTAAGTTTTCAGTTGTACAACCAAGTTCCTTCTTCATACCATGATAATTAAACTATACAGAGCAAGTGATCTTATTGTGCCAATCTGAAATGGGATAAATTGACAGCACACTAACCATTGATACTTATGAGTTCTTGATCTGTAATCCAGTGGTGTCATGAAGCTGCCAACTCCTTCACAATGTCATTTCCTGCCATGTCTTGACCTGAACAATACCATATTGTGTTAATCCTATTTTAAACTGTGTCACTTTATTCGTCAGTAAGAAATGTGATGAATTGTCAGCACTGATACTTATATGTGCAAAACCTGTCATCTGTCTGCTTGTTTATCTTTCAGAGTGAGGACGATATAAGTGTCAAACAAGTGCAGTCTCACCAGCTTGCTCAGCTGCTTGCGCTGTAGCTCCCGAGCAGGGCTAACCTTTCTTGAACTCTATTGGAGTGTTGTCGGTTTTGTATATTATTTTGTCGGCGTGTTTAGTTGCACTGGTGGCGATCTTTGATGCCCAGTGTATGTAATCTGCTGTCTGCTTGTGCTTTATTATCATAGTGGCGAACTTTGATGCCCAATGGATGTAATATGCTGTAATTTCTTTATTGTATAGTCTAGGGTTTTTTTCTTATTCACGATGCTGCAGTTATTTTACTGTATATATATCCTGTGTTCGTAGTAAACCGGCCAAACGGCCGTCATGCAAATCACCATGTATGATCCGCATCATGGGCCCCGTCACCTTGGTCCGTTAACAGGCCTAAATGTAAATTGGCCCACTAGTAGATTCGGGCCTTTAATAGGCCGAGTAAACCGCCCGCCCTATTTTCCCAAGAAAACTCAATGGGCCTTTAGGAGGCTGAAAAGTAGATTGGGCCTGAAACGGGACGAATAGCTCACGGGCCTGCAGCAGGCCGAAATAGACCCCGACCCATGAATGTGCCAATCAAATCATGGGCTTATAACAGGCCAAAATTGTCTCGGTCCTTGTTTGGCCCAATCAGATTATCGGCTGCGAGCAGGCCGGATGCAAACCGGGTCGTAGTTAGGCCCAACTATATGACAGGCTTTTAACAGGCCAAAATTAATATAGGGCCGAAATGTTAAACGGGCCCTTAACAGGCCGAAACTAATATCAGGCCAAATTACTAAATGGGCCTTTAGCAAGTGGGCCCAAAAGCATAGCGTCCAGTTGACGGGCCAAATCTGATATGGGCCATAATTTAGCCCAAAGCCTCTTAAAGGGCCGAACCTGATCTGGGCCGTAATTTGGCCCAGAACGTGGTAGGCTTTTAACGGGCCGGATCTCATATGGGCCATTATTAGGCCCGAAATGTGGCAGCCAGTTAATGGGCCGGCCTACTAGGGTCCTCAAAATCTTGTGGGCCTACAGCTGGGCTGGCCCATTATGGTCCGCAAAATCTCGCGGGCCTTTAGCTGGGCCGGCCCATTATGGCCCGCAAAATCTCGCGGGCCTTTAGCTAGGCCGGCCCATTATGGCCCGCAAAATCTCGTTGGCTTTTAGCTGGGCCGGCCCATTATGATACGCAAAATCTCGTGGGCCTTTTGCTGGGCTGGCCCATTATGGACCGCAGAATCTTGTGGGCCTTTAGTTGGGCCAGCCCATTTAAACTTTATGGGCCACTTTTGGGCCGGTTCACGCGTCAGCATATCATAGGCGCATCTCGCCCATTGGATGAGTGACACTTGTGCCAACGCAAAGCTGACACGTGTTTCCGTCAGCCAATCAGAATTTTACACGTGGAAAATCCCCATTGGTCAGGGCTGTTAACGGGTTATCGGATCCAAAACCGGACCCGATAGCTTAACGGTGTTCCGTTACGGTGGATGCCACGTGTCGGTCACCCTTGACGAAAGCACTTCTGTGACGCGCGATTTATCGTCATGGAAGTGGACACTTCCGTGATTATAATTTTGGTAATGTCATGGAACACTTCTATGACAGCACATGTATGACTATCTTGATTCTGTCATAAATTTGTCATGGATGTACATGCATGACAGAAAACGTGACCTACTGTGACAAACACGTATCATCACGGAAGTGTATTTTTTTTGTAGTGAAGGTTCATTGGGGAAGAAGACCCCCTTTTATAGGTGGGGAAAAATCCAACCGTTATGCTCACAGCCCGCACAGAGCGGTACTACCGCTCGACTTCATGGTACTACCGCAAGGGGTAGCGGTACTACTGCTTGCGAGCGGTACTAAAAAAGTACATCCGTGCCTACCACCGCTGGACTTGTGACGAGTTTTTGGTCTGGAGCGGTACTACCACTGTAGTAGCCGCGGTAGTACCGCTCTGGAGCGGTAGTAAAAAATTACTTCCGCTCCTGTCCGCGGTAGTACCGCTGCAGCCTTTTCAGAACACCAAAACTGCCACAACTTCTGCAAACGGACTCGGAATTCAACGAAACCAAGTTTGTTGGAAAGCTAGCGACAAGGGCTAACACAATCTTGATAGAACTAACAATAAGAAGGAAATTAGAAAAGGCCCAAGAGAAATGGTGAGAACCCTTCCTCGAAAAAGACCGGTAAAACCTCCAACACCGAAAACGCGATAGAAGAAGCATATGAAATCCGTTTTCTATGTACTAGAGCTTGTCACGAAGATAACGACAAGCTCTAAAACCTCAAAATAAAATACAAATAAGAATCAAGAAAGATGATGCAAGGATGCAATGGTTTGAGCTCTCGACAAACGATACGATCACGCTACTCACTTGCGAGCCCCCCTTGATAGTACGGCTATCGATCCTATAACCCGGTCTCCAAACTATCACCATGAGACCGGTAAAATATAAACCTATCAAGGGCAAAACTTTGCCTTGCATGAAGTCCCCTTGAGCTAGATAATGATGATCTTGACTCCCTCAAGTTGGACCACCTTTCTTGATTGCGTTGGGTCGATGAAGACTAGATGATTGCTCCCCCATACTTCACTATGGGTGAGCCACTCTTCGGCACATCTTTACAAGTACATTGACACCACAATAGACGGCAAGCATCAAGCACTTGATCTCTTCGTGATGCTCCACTTGAACTTGCACACGGAATTCTTGATGACGATCACCACTTGATGTCATCCTCTCCATTGGTTGAGTGATATCTTCCTCTTGACGCAAGCCCATGAACACGTACCTAACCCCACATAGAACTCTCACATAGACCATGGGTTAGTACACAAAGCACAATGGACATGCTTACCATACCATGAGATCACTTGATCCCACTCGGTGTATCTTCTAGGCTTTGTGTGATGATCAACTTGAATCACTCTCTGTACTTAGTCTTGATCAACCTTGACTCTTTCCAACTCTATGACCAATCTTTGGATAATTCCTTAATACCACCTTGGTCAACTCATAAACTCCTTGAAACCAACACATGTACTTCAAGAAATTCCTACGGACAAATCCTTCAAATATAACTCAATGCAACCATTAGTCCATAGAGAATGTCATGAATTACCAAAACCACACATGGGGGCACCGCATGTCCTTTCAATCTCCCCCATTTTGGTAATTGATGACAATCACTTTCAAGAGAGTTTATATAAGGAATTATGCATCACCATGCAATGCAACAACCAATGATGCAGGAGAATGAGATTGAAATGCTTAGGAACAAAACCAAAGCAAGGAGAAGACTCTGAAAACCTTCTCCACAAAACTCTCTGAAACTTCTCCCCCATTGGCATCGATTGCCAAAATGGGCGAAAAGCTTAGAAGGCCAATATAAAAAGTGTTCCTCCATAAATTGTGTATTTCTCAACAAGATAGTGGAATGCCATACACATATCCAAAGGTAAATACTTGGAGGAACACAAACTATATTGAGGCACAAAGATTGCTAAAGAATGATATGCCACAAGGACATAACAAAGAGAGACAGAAGCAATCAAGCAATCAAAAGATACCAATTGAAGCAAGCAATCAAAGGATATCAATTGAACCAACTAGACCAAAGATCCTACGAGCCACATGAATAAAGGATATTATGATATGAGCAAAGGAGTGTTCTAAAGAAACTAGAGAAGCTCCCCATGATTTGTGCACACATAAGAATATTTGTATTTGGATACAAAGTGCACAAAATAGGATCATAGCTCCCCCAAAATCAATAGAAACTTACAACAAGTGCAAGTGAGCATATAGGAAACAAAGCCTAGTACATGGAACAAACACATGGTTGAGCAACAAGTAAAAGAGGCAACTTAAGAATGGGCTCAACCAAAATGATGTGTGTGAGTCAAGGCAATGCACTTGAGAAGACTAATGTAAGGATGAGCATAAGCATCAACATAGTCTTGGATAAATGAGGTACACGGTGCATGACATGTCCTCCCCACACACACCCAACTACCAAATGGGTTCACAAGCTCGCTAAAAAGATAATTAGCAACAAAGCTTGCGACCACCCATGGTGAAGATAGAAGATGAAAGCCTCATCAAGACGAGGGATACCAATTAAGATGGCAAAAGCCTCGTAGAGATAAGCATGAGGAAAATAATCTTCACCAGACAAGAGTGCATCAAGATGCAACGAGATAAGACACGCACTCAAGGTAAAAGATTTCACGGAGCCACCAAAGAAATAACAAGAAAGACAAGGTGGACGTGAAAGAAAGGATATCATCTAGAGATGTAATTTCTCTCAAGTGTATAAGGTTCTATGTAGACGAGATCATGAAGATATATATATTTACAAAGAAGGATGTACACCCAAAATAGTTACAACACGAAGGAACAAGATATCCAAGAGGAAGTCATACATATACCAATATGATATTTGCTAGGAAGCATAGCACATGGCTAGATATGGTCTTATAGTATATAAATGAATTCCTACCACACACCCATCAAAGACATCACAACTAGCAACATGAGATCATCATTGAGATGCTTTGAGAAAGGAAACAAGTAACACAAGAATTAATCAAGAAATTTATGCCTTGATGGAACCTACACAAGGTTGTATGAAGGAAATGTATGCATGAGTAGATACTTGTTATCGAGATAGGATTGGAAGGATGTAGTAGATACCAATTGAATGTAAATGATAGTAGTTCATTGAGCGTCCTAGCTTGACTCCAATAAGCACATGGTGACACCACCTTCCTTTTGAATGAGTCGAGCATCCAATGCATCTCTAGTTGTTCCTAGAGCAACACCACAAACAAAATGGTACCCAAACTCATTGGAACCAAAGAGTTAGCAAACCAACAATACATATGACAAACTCCACATAAATATGTGCATATAGATATGAAAATGAATTTCATGCACATCTCATCCAATTCGATACTTGGTGGGGTTTCCCCTGTATATTGGGTCAAAGAAAGAAAGCATGCCAAAGAAACTACATGGAGTTAATATGCATGCTCAAGACTTTCAAGAACCGATGCCAATTGATAAAGAAATGCCAGGTGAAGAAAAGATACCAAATGAATAAATCATCACTTGGAGGATATCCATAATAGATACATCGAGGAATGAGATATTCATTGATACACACTAAATAAAAGATATCAAACTCACAAAAGAGAGGATGGTTCCAAACAAACCAAGCTCTCTACAAAGTTTCATGATGGCACAAAGTACCAAAAAGAAAACGGCTTGCCTACCACCAACACACACTTGATAAGGATCACAAGATGAGTGTTTTATAGAAAATAGGATAGCTCCCCAAGACTAGTGCATTATAGAGAATTTGCATTTGAATACAAAATGCACAAGGTGGGATCACCACTTTCACTCTATCTACAAAAAACTAAACAAGATCAAGAAATTAACAAGATCCACAAGTGGTATGGAAGACAAAGGGAGTTGATACATTCCTTGGCAAGAGATAAGGCAAATAAAAGCAAAGGCCAATGTAAATATGATCAATAATTTCTACCACACATAAGTGAGTACCAATTGTCAAAAGACAAGAAGTATTTGGAAATAATTCCCGTTGGTAGATAGCAAGGATATTCAACACCATCTTCACACCAAACACAAGTAAATTGCAACTTGTAGATGTAACATGCCACCTAGGAACAAGATAATTTACAATATCAATTCTAGGTAAAAATATCTCAAATGTACACATTTTCTAGGCTTGTAATATGCACATAGCACATTACTCCCCCATAATGTGATACCAATTAAAGATAAACAAGAGGCAATTAAAAAGATTCAACAAGAGATAATTAATGGACTATTTAGAATTTGAATTTCTCATGAGAAGACATACCACATAGCGACTAGATAATCTTGTAATATCAACACTAAGTGGTATTCCCCATGTACCCACCTTTATAGGATTGCGAAGTGCACAAAGCACCTCACTCCCCCATAATGGGGTATTCCATTAATCTCTCACAAGAGCCAACTAAGATACAACCAAGATGCACAAAGGCTCAACGAACGACACACAAGTACTTGATGTGCAAACCAACATACACATAAGCAATTTGGAGACACATCATATACAAACACATGCAAGGAACAAAACCAAAACATGCAAGGGGGCAAGTAACTTTCAATGTAAACAATTTAAGTACAAGTTACCAGAAGGAGGCACATTGGATATAGTATAGAAACTTGATAACCCAATTGACTTGGCTTGAGACAATAAGAATGATGAAGTCCCCTTAATTCTTCATAATGTAGCCAAGTCTCCAATGCCCTCCAACAAAACCTATTGATCAAGTTTGAGCTAGTTGGTCCCCAACCAAGTTGGGTCCTAAGAGGTTAGTCGCAATAGGCTTGGCTACCCAAATGGTTCTTTTCTTGACACCACTTTAAGTACCAACAACTTTGGCAAACACATTGCCAACATTATCCTTCCCAAGAGAATAGATATCGTCAATAATAATTGGGTTGGATAAGTTACCACTAGTGCATGAAGAGGCGAGGTGACCTTTCTCGCGACATAGGTAGCAACGTCTACTCTTCACTTTCTTCTCACTTGATTTCTCAACTTGAGAAGCATAAGCTTGAGTTTTCTTGAGAAGAGGCCTTTCTTCAACTTGAGGTTGAGCATGAGAATGAACTTGTGGCCGCTTCCCTTGTTGCTTGTCACTAATGGGCTTCTTCTTCAATGGGCAAGATCTAACGTGATGCCCTTCTACTTTGCACTTGAAGCAACAATCTTGGCCGAATTCTTAACTTGTTATTGGCCCTTCTTTTTGTTCACCTTGGACTTCTTCTTCTTGTTGGAGTTGAATCCAATTCCACTTTTGTCATTGTGGGATTTTTGCACACTCAAGATATTGTTGAGTGTGAATTTCCCTTCATGACACTTTTCCAAGTCTTTCTTCAAAGAAGTGACTTGGGCCTTGAGCTCTTTGATTTCCTCTACATGGTTAGTCTCAACACAAGCACTAGAGGAAGTATAAGCTTCATCATTAGAGCAACAAGGCAAGGAAAGCAATTCATCACAAGATGTACCAATGTTATGCATGGATGAATCATGAGGACTAGCACGAGTCAATATAGCATTTTGAGTAAAAGTAGTGCTAGTATCCACATGAGGCTCACTAGATGTTACCTTAGCAATCATGGCCTCATGAGCTATCTTTAGCACATTATGGGATACTAGAATATCATCATGAGAGCTTGAGAGCTTTTCATGGCTTTCTTCCAATTTCCCATAATTGCTAGATAGAGCCCGAAGCTCAACATTCTCCTTCAAAATGGATGCTTCACAAGTAATAAAGTTAGTAGCACAAGCATCATCAATAATAGCAAGAGGAGAAGGCATCTTGGCAAGCTCTTTTGAATATGAAGCTTTAAGTTGTGCATGAGACTCGGTGAGTTTGATGAGCTCACTCTTAATGACCCTTGCGCCATTTTTGAGGTGCCCAAAGTCCTCAAGAAGTTTAGCATGCGGAACTTCAAGCTTCTCATTTTTATTTTCAAAATCATTGGCCACCTCAAGAGCTCTATCATGATATTCCTTCACTCTAGATAATTCTAGAGCAAAAGTCTCCTCAAGAGATTCCTTGGTGGTTTGTTCAAGTTCAAGAGCTTGAGAGAGGTCCACAATCTCATTAGCGTAGTCACGCTCATGACCTTCCATTTTTTCAATGGTGACCTCATGCTCCTCGAGATGAGATTCCAACTCCTCAATATATTTCTTGCTCTCAATGGCAATGCACATGATTTCCATGAAGTTGGAACGAGCAATTTTATTTTTATGGAGAGCTTTGAAAATTGTTTCCCCCTTAATTTTTAAGGAGGCAACATTATCATTCTCTTGATAATTATCCTCATCATCATTAGCATTAACATCATCATCAAGAGACATATTGGGTTTCAAAGTAGGAGATACCTTTGAAGCCTTAGCCATAAGGCATAAAGCAATAGATGATGATGTAGGATCCCTTGAAGCACCATTTAAGACCACATCTTGTTTCATGGAGTGTTGAGTTTCCTCTACATTGTTAGCACAACAACTCGAGGGAATAGATACATTTTTATCATGGCAACAAGACATAGTTGCAAGCATATCATCATGATATTTGAGCAAGAAATTTCTACATGATATGCAAGGGCTATCAACACAACCATGCGAAACATGTAAGGTGCTCGAAGTGTTAAAGTCCAAAGAAAGACCATTGCAATAAGATAATGATGAAGGATCACCAAGAACAAGCACACTATCATCATTGCAATGACCAACACTACTCACCATAGCATTACCTTGTGGCAATCCATAGAGTAAATTGCACAAAACCACCACTTTGAAGGTTAGGTTTGCAAAGAACACTACGATACATTTTTTGCAGAAAACACCGTGTCTACCGTAATCTTTTTGCAAATAACACTGATCGGCGGATTTGCCTCGGCTGAGCATGTTTATGACAGATGGGGCCCGCCAGCAGGCTGATTTGGCACTAATTTCTAACACCGTTACATTGAACCGTTTTGCTGAACACGGGGCCCACTTGTCAGTGTTTCATCCCAATTTTGTCTCTCTTATCTCCCCCGAACCAGCAGAGCAGCATGCGGAGCGCCGCCGCCGCCCATCGCCATGGCCCTGAGCTCGAGAATTTCACCGCCATTAACCAGCCCTCGCCCAGATCCAGCAAGAATCGAGCCGCCGCTCCCTCTGCACCTCGGATTCGTCCTCCTCCACCGCGAGCGATGGCCGCGAGCACCGGCGGCACCTGGATGAGGTTGGCGACCCCGGCGATGGAGTTGTCCTCGACTGCGCACGGTGTATTCGGCGCGTGGCGGAAGGAAGCCCCTCGACCAGGACCGGGACGGGCGACGTTTTTGCTTCCCCCTCGGTGCGACAATGGCGACGGCGTCCTCGGCGCGTGGCGGAAGGCCGCCCCTCGGTCGGGGACGAGACGGGCGGCGTCCTCTACTCCCCCTTCAGTGCGGCAACGGCGATGGCGGCCTCCGCCTTGGTCGGGGTCGAGACGGGCGAGGCAGCCCGCAGCCCCTGCCACGCCGCGGTCGGGACGGGCAATGGCAGCCCCAGCCATGGCCGGGGTCAGGACGGGCAATGACCTCAGCGTACACCTGGGAACAGCGCTGGCGACGGCAGACTTTGCCTCGGCCAGCGGCGGGACGGACGACGACGGGCTGGTGAACTGAGATTTGAGATTTGGGGCGGCACAGTGATAAGACAAACTGGATTTTTTCTTTTCTTTCAATGACAGGTGGACCCTACAGGCTCTCACACCAATTGTCACCGTTACATGTAAAATGTTAAGCTGTGCCACGTCAGCCTGACTAGCGGCCCCCATCTATCATAAACACCCTCAATTGAGTCAAATCTGCCGATCAGTGTTATTTGCAAAAAGATTACAGTAGACACGGTGTTTTCTGCAAAAAAATGTATCGTAGTGTTTTCTGCAAACCTAACCTTCAAAGTGGTGGTTTTGTGCAATTTACTCCAATCCACATGTAGGTGAAGTAGAAGAAGTTGAGAAGGCAACACGGCCGGAGGTGGAGGGAGAACAATCATCCCCACAAATCTTGGACACACCATATTTATCTTGAAGCTTTGTCCACAACTCATGAGCATCCCGGAACGGCATGAGTTGAAATATAACTACATTGCTCAAAGCATCGAAAAGCACATTAGAATCTTGAACATCGAGATAAGAATTTTTCTCATCCTCTAAAGATAATCTTTGGGGATCCTTTGGAGGAGAAAAACCCATATCTACAATTCGCTCTAAACTTGGGTCCATGACCCTAAAGAGATTAAGCATGTGAATTACCCAAACATCAAAATTTGTGCCATCGAAACTAAGAGTGTCAGAGAATCCTAATCCCCTAGTCGACATCTTTACTCTCTAGGCGGTTAAGCCTAACAAAGAGAGACGAGGCTCTGATACCAATTGAAAGATCGTGGATGTCGCCTAGAGGGGGGTGAATAGGCACTTTAAAATAATTACGGTTTAGGCTTGAACAAATGCGGAATAAACCTAGTGGTTAATTTGTCAAGCACTAAACCTACAACAACTAGGCTCACCTATGTGCACCAACAACTTATGCTAAGCAAGATAAACTACTAGGTGATAGCAAGATATATGACAAGAAACAATATGGCTATCACAAAGTAAAGTGCATAAGTAAAGAGCTCAGGTAAGAGATAACCGAGGCACGCGGAGACGACGATGTATCCGAAGTTCACACCCTTGCGGATGCTAATCTCCATTTGGAGCGGTGTGGAGGCACAATGCTCCCCAAGAAGACACTAGGGCCACCGTAATGTCCTCACGCCCTCGCACAATGCAAGATGCCGTGATTCCACTAAGGGACCCTTGAGGGCAGTCACCGAACCCGTAGAAATGGCAACCCTTGGGGGCGGTCACCGACCCGTACACTTTGGCAACCCTTGGGGCGGTCACCGGTACCCGTCAAATTGCTTGGGGCGATCTCCACAACCTAATTGGAGACCCCGACGCTCCCGGAGCTTTACACCACAATGATTGAGCTCCGAACACCACAAACCATCTAGGGCGCCCAAGCACCCAAGAGGAACAAGCTCAAGGGTACCAAGCACCCAAGAGTAATAAGCTTCTCAACTTGTAACTTCCACGTATCACCTTGGAGAACTCAAAACGATGCACCAAATGCAATGGCAAGGGCACACGGAGTGCCCAAGTCCTTCTCTCCCAAATCCCGCCAAAGCAACTAATGCTAGGGAGGAAAATGAGAGGAAGAACAAGAAGGAGAACACCAAGAACTCCAAGATCTAGATCCAAGAGGTTCCCCTCACATAGAGGAGAAAGTGATTGGTGGAAATGAGGATCTAGACCTCCTCTCTCTTTCCTCCCCAAAACTAGCAAGAATCCATGGAGGAATTGAGAGATAGCAAGCTCGAAGAAGGTCAACAATGGGGGACGAACACGAGCTCAAAGGATAAGGTTCATTGGGGAAGAAGAACCCCTTTTATAGGTGGGGAAAAATCCAATCGTTATGCTCACAGCCCGCACAGAGCGGTACTACCACTCGACCTCACGGTACTACCGCAAGGGGTAGCGGTACTACCTCAAAGGGTAGCGGTACTACTGCTTGCGAGCGGTACTAAAAAAATATATCCGTGCCTACCACCGCTGGACTTGTGACGAGTTTTTGGTTCGGAGCGGTACTACCGCTGTAGTAGCCTCGGTTGTACTGCTCTGGAGCGGTAGTAAAAAATTACATCCGCTCTTGTCCGCGGTAGTACCGCTGCAGCCTTTTCAGAACACCAAAACTGCCACAATTTCTGCAAACGGACTCAGAATTCAACGAAACCAAGTTTGTTGGAAAGCTAGCGACAAGGGATAACACAATCTTGATAGAACTAACAATAAGAAGGAAATTAGAAAAGGCCCAAGAGAAAATGGTGAGAACCCTTCCTCAAAAAAGACCGATAAAACCTCAAACACCGAAAACATGATAGAAGAAGCATATGAAATCCGTTTTCGATGTACTAGAGCTTGTCACGAAGATAACCACAAGCTCTAAAACCTCGAAATAAAATACAAATAAGAATCAAGAAATATGATGCAAGGATGCAATGGTTTGAGCTCTCGACAAACGATACAATCACGCTACTCACTTCAGAGCCCCCCTTGATAGTACGACTATCGATCCTATAACCCGGTCCAGTAAAATATAAACCTATCAAGGGCACTTTGCCTTGCATGAAGTCCCCTTGAACTAGATGATGACGATCTTGACTCCCTCAAGTTGGACCACCTTTCTTGATTGCGTTGGGTCGATGAAGACTAGATGATTGCTCCCCCATACTCCACTATGGGTGAGCCACTCTTCGGCACATCTTCACAAGTCCATTGACACCACAATGGACGGCAAGCATCAAGCACTTGATCTCTTCGTGATGCTCCACTTGAACTTGCGCACAGAATTCTTGATGACGATCACCACTTGATGTCATCCTCTCCATTGGTTGAGTGATATCTTCCTCTTGACGCAAGCCCATGAACACGTACCTAACCCCACATAGAACTCTCACATAGACCATGGGTTAGTACACAAAGCACAATGGACAATGCTTACCATACCATGAGATCACTTGATCCCACTCGGTGTATCTTCTAGGCTTTGTGTGATGATCAACTTGAATCACTCTCCTGTACTTAGTCTTGATCAACCTTGACTCTTTCCAACTCTATGACCAATCTTTGGATAATTCCTTAATACCACCTTGGTCAACTCATAAACTCCTTGAAACCAACACATGTACTTCAAGAAATTCCTACGGACAAATCCTTCAAATATAACTCAATGCAACCATTAGTCCATAGAGAATGTCATTAATTACCAAAACAACACATGGGGGCACCGCATGTCCTTTCAATTTCCCCCATTTTGGTAATTGATGACAATCACTTTCAAGAGAGTTTATATAAGGAATTATGCATCACCATGCAATGCAACAACCAATGATGCAGGAGAATGAGATTGAAATGCTTAGGAACAAAACCAAAGCAAGGAGAAGACTCTGGAAACCTTCTCCACAAAACTCTCTGAAACTTCTCCCCCATTGGCATCGATTGCCAAAATGGGCGAAAAGCTTAGAAGGCCAATATAAAAAGTGTTCCTCCATAAATTGTGTATTTCTCAACAAGATAGTGGAATGCCATACACATATCCAAAGGTAAATACTTGGAGGAACACAAACTATATTGAGGCACAAAGATTGCTAAAGAATGATATGCCACAAGGACATAACAAAGAGAGACAGAAGCAATCAAGCAATCAAAAGATACCAATTGAAGCAAGCAATCAAAGGATATCAATTGAACCAACTAGACCAAAGATCCTACGAGCCACATGAATAAAGGATATTATGATATGAGCAAAGGAGTGTTCTAAAGAAACTAGAGAAGCTCCCCATGATTTGTGCACACATAAGAATATTTGTATTTGGATACAAAGTGCACAAAATAGGATCATAGCTCCCCCAAAATCAATAGAAACTTACAACAAGTGCAAGTGAGCATATAGGAAACAAAGCCTAGTACATGGAACAAACACATGGTTGAGCAACAAGTAAAAGAGGCAACTTAAGAATGGGCTCAACCAAAATGATGTGTGTGAGTCAAGGCAATGCACTTGAGAAGACTAATGTAAGGATGAGCATAAGCATCAACATAGTCTTGGATAAATGAGGTACACGGTGCATGACATGTCCTCCCCACACACACCCAACTACCAAATGGGTTCACAAGCTCGCTAAAAAGATAATTAGCAACAAAGCTTGCGACCACCCATGGTGAAGATAGAAGATGAAAGCCTCATCAAGACGAGGGATACCAATTAAGATGGCAAAAGCCTCGTAGAGATAAGCATGAGGAAAATAATCTTCACCAGACAAGAGTGCATCAAGATGCAACGAGATAAGACACGCACTCAAGGTAAAAGATTTCACGGAGCCACCAAAGAAATAACAAGAAAGACAAGGTGGACGTGAAAGAAAGGATATCATCTAGAGATGTAATTTCTCTCAAGTGTATAAGGTTCTATGTAGACGAGATCATGAAGATATATATATTTACAAAGAAGGATGTACACCCAAAATAGTTACAACACGAAGGAACAAGATATCCAAGAGGAAGTCATACATATACCAATATGATATTTGCTAGGAAGCATAGCACATGGCTAGATATGGTCTTATAGTATATAAATGAATTCCTACCACACACCCATCAAAGACATCACAACTAGCAACATGAGATCATCATTGAGATGCTTTGAGAAAGGAAACAAGTAACACAAGAACTAATCAAGAAATTTATGCCATGATGGAACCTACACAAGGTTGTATGAAGGAAATGTATGCATGAGTAGATACTTGTTGCCGAGATAGCATTGGAAGGATGTAGTAAATACCAATTGAATGTAAATGATAGTAGTTCATTGAGCGTCCTAGTTTGACTCCAATAAGCACATGGTGACACCACCTTCCGTTTGAATGATTCGAGCATCCAATGCATCTCTAGTTGTTCCTAGAGCAACACCACAAACAAAATTGTACCCAAACTCATTGGGACCAAAGAGTTAGCAAACCAACAATACATATGAAAAACTCCACATAAATATGTGCATATAGATATGAAAATGAATTTCATGCACATCTCATCCAATTCGATACTTGGTGGCGTTTCCCCTATATATTGGGTCAAAGAAAGAAAGCATGCCAAAGAAACTACATGGAGTTAATATGCATGCTCAAGACTTTAAAGAACCGATGCCAATTGATAAAGAAATGCCAGGTGAAGAAAAGATACCAAATGAATAAATCATCACTTGGAGGATATCCATAACAGATACATCAAGGAATGAGATATTCATTGATACACACTAAATAAAAGATATCAAACTCACAAAAGAGAGGATGGTTCCAAACAAACCAAGCTCTCTACAAAGTTTCATGATGGCACAAAGTACCAAAAAGAAAACGGCTTGCGTCGGTAACTTCATCATCACCGTCAACACGCCATCGTGCTGACGAAACTCTCCCTCGACCTCAGCTGGATCTAAAAGTTCGAGGAACGTCACCGAGCTGAATGTGTGCAGATCACGGATGTGTCGTGCGTTCCGTACTTGATCGGTTGGATCGCGAAGACGTTCGACTACATCAACCGCGTTACTTAACGCTTCAGCTTCCGGTCTACGAGGGTACGTGGACACACTCTCCCCGCTCATTGCTATGCATCTCCTAGATAGATCTTGCGTGATTGTAGGATTTTTTTTTGAAATACTGCGTTCCCCAACAGTGGCATTCGAGCCAGGTCCATGCATAGATGTTATATGCACGAGTAGAACACAAACAGTTGTGGGCGATAATAGTCATACTGCTTACCAGCATGTCATTCTTTGATTCCGCGGTATTGTTGGATGAAGCGGCCCAGACCGACATTACATGACCGCGTTCATGAGATTTGTTTTACCGCCGTGCTTCGCACACAGGTGGCTAGTGGGTGTCTGTTTCTCCAACTTTAGTTGAATCGAGTGTGACTACGCCCGGTCCTTGTTGAAGGTTAAAACAGCAAACTTGACGAAAAATCTTTGTGGTTTTGATGCGTAGGTAAGAACGGTTCTTGCTAAGCCCGTAGCAGCCACGTAAAACTTGCAACAACAAAGTAGAGGACGTCTAACTTGTTTTTGCAGGGCATGTTGTGATGTGATATAGTCAAGACGTGATTATATAAATTGTTGTATGAGATGATCATGTTTTGTAACACAGTTATCGGCAACTGGCAGGAGCCATATGGTTGTCGCTTTATTGTATGAAATGCAATCGCCATGTAATTGCTTTACTTTATCACTAAGCGGTAGCGATAGTCGTAGAACCAGTAGTTGGCGAGACGACAACGATGCTTCGATGGAGATCAAGGTGTCAAGCTGGTGATGATGGTGATCTTGACGGTGCTTTGGATATGGAGATCAAAGGCACAAGATGACGATGGCCACATCATATCACTTATATTGATTGCATGTGATGTTTATCCTTTATGCATCTTATTTTGCTTAGTACGGCGGTAGCATTATAAGATGATCTCTCACTAAATTTCAAGGTGTAAGTGTTCTCCTTGAGTATGCACCGTTGCTACACACTAGTACAGTGAGCTCGTAAACAAACAGTTTTTAACCCCTTTCCGCGACGGCCTTTGGAACCGTCGCCAAGTGAGTGTGGGCGATAGTGGGGTCCTTCCCACACGACCCAGAAACCGTCGGGGATATGCCTGCTACCTCTTGAGCACTGCATTGGTTTTCCCTTGAAGAGGAAAGGGTGATGCAGTAAAGTAGCATAAGTATTTCCCTCAGTTTTTTAAAACCAAGGTATCAATCCAGTAGGAGACCATGCTCGAGTCCCCCGCACCTACACAAACAAATAAGAACCTCGCAACCAACGCGATAAAGGGGTTGTCAATCCCTTCACGGTCACTTACGAGAATGAGATCTGATAGAGATGATAACATAATATTTTTGGTATTTTTATGATAAAGATTAAAAGTAAAGATTGCAAAACAAACGGTGAAAGAAATAGCTAGTTGACGGAAGATTAATATGATGGAAAATAGACCCGGGGGCCATAGGTTTCACTAGTGGCTTCTCTCAAGATAGCATAAGTATTACGGTGGGTGAACAAATTATTGTCGAGCAATTGATAGAATTGAGCATAGTTATGAGAATATCTAGGCATGATCATGTATATAGGCATCACTTCCACGACAAGTAGACCGACTCCTGCCTGCATCTACTACTATTACTCCACACATCGACCGCTATCCAGCATGCATCTAGAGTATTAAGTTCATAAGAACAAAGTAACGCATTAGGTAAGATGACATGATGTAGAGGGATAAACTCATGCAATATGATATAAACCCCATCTTTTTATCCTCGATGGCCACAATACAATACGTGTCTTTTCCCCTACTGTCACTGGGATCGAGCACCGCATGATTGAACCCAAAGCTAAGCACTTCTCCCATTGCAAGAAAGATCAATCGAGTAGGCCAAACCAAATTGATAATTCGAAGAGACTTGCAAAGATAACCAATCATACATAAAAGAATTTAGAGAAGATTCAAATATTGTTCATAGATAATCTTGATCATAAACCCACAATTGATCAGATCTCGACAAACACACCGCAAAAAGAGTTACATCAAATAGATCTCCAAGAAGATCGAGGAGAACTTTGTATTGAGATCCAAAGAGAGAGAAGAAGCCATCTAGCTAATAACTATGGACGCGAAGGTCTGTGGTAAACTACTCACACATCATCGGAGAGGCTATGGTGTTGATGTAGAAGCCCTCCGTGATCGATGCCCCTTCCGGCAGAGCGCCGGAAAAGGCCCCAAGATGGGATCTCACGGGTACAGAAGGTTGCGGCGGTGGAATTAGGTTTTCGTGGTGCTCCACGATGGTTTCAGGGTACGTAGGTATATATAGGAGGAAGAAGTAGGTCGGTGGAGCCACGAGGGGCCCACGAGGGTGGAGGGCACGCCCAGGGGGGTAGGCGTGCCCCCTGCCTCGTGGCCTCCTCGTTGATTGCTTGACGTCCACTCCAAGTCCTCTGGATCACGTTTGTTCCAAAAATCACGCTCCCGAAGGTTTCATTCCGTTTGGACTCCGTTTGATATTCCTTTTCTGCGAAACACTGAAATAGGCAAAAAAACAGCAATTTACACTGGGCCTTGGGTTAATAGATTAGTCCCAAAAATAATATAAAAGTGTATAGATAAGCCCATTAAACATCCAAAAAAGAATATATAATAGCATGGAGCAATAAAAAATTATAGATACGTTGGAGACGTATCAAGCATCCCCAAGCTTAATTCCTGCTCGTCCTCGAGTAGGTAAATGATAAAAATAGAATTTTTGATGTGGAATGCTACTTAGCATATTCTTCAATGTATTTCTCTTTATTGTGGCATGAATGTTCAGATCCGAAAGATTCAAGATATAAGTTTAATATTGACATAAAAATAATAATACTTCAAGCATACTAACAAAGCAATAATGTATTCTCAAAATAACATAGCCAAAGAAAACTCATCCCTACAAAATCAAATAGTTTGGTCATGCTTCATTTTCGTCACACAAGATGCTCTTATCTTGCACAACCCCGATGACAAGCCAAGCAATTGTTTCATACTTTAGTAATCTCAAACTTTTTCAACTTTCACGCAATACATGAGCGTGAGCCATGTATATAGCACTATGGGTGGAATAGAATATGATGATGGGGGTTGTGTGGAGAAGACAAAAAAGGAGAAAGTCTCACATTGACGCGGCTAATCAACAGGCTAGGGAGATGCCCATCAATTGATGTCAATGCAAGGAGTAGGGATTGCCATGCAATGGATGCACTAGAGCTATAAATGTATGAAAGCTCAACAAAAGAAAATAAGTGGGTGTACATCCAACTTGCTTGCTCACGAAGACCAAGGGCATTTGAGGAAGCCCATCGTTGGAATATACAAGCCATGTTCTATAATGAAAGATTCCCACTAGTATATGAAAGTGACAAAACAAGAGACTCTCTATCATAAAGATCATGGTGCTACTTTGAAGCACAAGTGTGGAAAAAGGATAGTAGCATTGTCCCTTTATATATATATTTTTTGGGCCTTTCTTTTTTTTATTTGGCCTTTCTCTTTTTTTATTTGGGACAATGCTCTATTAATGTTGATCATCACACTTCTATTTATTTACAATTTAATGATTACAACTTGATACTTAGAACAAAATATGACTCTACATGAATGCCTCCGGCGGTGTACCGGGAAGGGCAATGAATCAAGAGTGACATGTATGAAATAATATGCATGGTGGCTTTGCCACAAATACGATGTCAACTACATGATCATGCAAGGCAATATGACAATGATGACGCGTGTCATAATAAACGCAACAGTGGAAAGTTGCATGGCAATATATCTCGGAATGGCTATGGAAATGCCATAATAGGTAGGTATGGTGGCTGTTTTGAGGAAGATATAAGGAGGTTTATGTGTGATAGAGCGTATCGTATCACGGGGTTTGGATGCACCGGCGAAGTTTGCACCAACTCTCAAGGTGAGAAAGGGCAATGCACGGTACCGAAGAGGCTAGCAATGATGGAAGGTTGAGAGTGAGTATAATCCATGGACTCAACATTAGTCATAAAGAACTCACATACTTATTGCAAAAATCTACAAGTCATCAAAAAGCAAGCACTACGCGCATGCTCCTAGGGGGATAGATTGGTAGGAAAATACCATCGCTCGTCCCCGACCGCCACTCATAAGGATGACAATCAAAGAACACCGCATGTTTCAAATTTGTCACACAATGTTTACCATACGTGCATGCTACGGGACTTGCAAACTTCAACACAAGTATTTCTCAAATTCACAACTACTCAACTAGCACAACTTTAATATTACCACCTTTATATCTCAAAACAACTATCAAGTATCAAACTTCTCTTAGTATTCAATGCACTTAGAAGTTTTTATCTTGGATGCCTATCATATTAGGACTAATTTTATAACCAAAGCAAATTACCATGCTGTTCTAAAGGACTCTCAAAATAATATAAGTGAAGTATGAGAGATCAATAATTTCTATAAAATATAACGACCACCGTGCTCTAAAAGATATAAGTGAAGCGCTAGAACAAAATTGTTTAGCTCAAAAGATATAAGTGAAGCACATAGAGTATTCCAATAAATTCCGAATAATGTGTGTCTATCTCAAAAGGTGTGTACAGAAAGGATGATTGTGGTGAACTAAAAACCAAAGACTCAAATCATACATGACGCTCCAACCAAAACACATATCATGTGGTGAATAAAAATATAGCTCCAAGTATAGTTACCGATGGACGAAGACAAAAGAGGGGATGCCTTCCGGGGCATCCCCAAGCTTAGGATTTTTGGGTTGTCCTTAGATTTTACCTTGAGGTGCCTTGGGCATCCCCAAGCTTAGGCTCTTGCCACTCCTTGTTCCATAATCCATCAAATCTTTACCCAAAACTTGAAAACTTCACAACACAAAACTTAACAGAAAATCTCGTGAGCTCCGTTAGCGAAAGAAAACAAAACACCACTTTAAGGTACTGTAATGAACTCATTATTTATTTATATTGGTGTTAAAACTACTGTATTACAACTTTTTTATGGTTCATAAACTCCATTACTAGCCATAGATTCATCAAAATAACCAAACAACACACGAAAAACAGAATCTGTCAAAAACAGAACAGTCTGTAGTAATCTGTAACTAACGCAAACTTCTGGAACTCAAAAAATTCTAAAATAAACTTCCGGACGTGAGGAATTTATCTAATAATCATCTGCAAAAAGAATCAACTAAATAGCACTCTCCAGTAAAAATTTGTAGCTAATCTTGTGAGCGCTAAAGTTTCTATTTTTTACAGCAAGATCAAAAAGACTTCACCCAAGTCTTCCCAAAGGTTCTACTTGGCACAAACACTAAATAAAACACAAAAACAGATATAACCAGAAGCTAGGTGGATTATTTATTCCTAAACAGAAACAAAAAGCAAGAAACAAAAATAAAATTGGGTTGCCTCCCAACAAGCGCTATCGTTTAACGCCCCTAGCTAGGCATTGAGATTTCAATGATGCTCACACGAAGACAAGAATTGAAGCACAAGGAGAGCATCATATAGCACGTGAAAAACACATCTAAGTCTAACATACTTCCTATGCATAGGAATTTTATAGGCAAACAAATTATCAAGGCAAGCAAAAACTAGCATATGCAAGGAAGTGGAAAGAAACAATAGCAATCTCAACATAACGAGAGGTAATTTAGTAACATGACAATTTCTACAACCATATTTTCCTCTCTCATAATAATTACATGTAGGATCACAAGAAAATTCAACAATATAGCTATCACAAAACATATTCTTAACATGATCCACATGTATGCAAAGTTGACACTCTTCCAAAATAGTGGGATTAACATTAACTAAAGTCATGACCTCTCCAAACCCACTTTTATCAAAAACTACATAAGACTGAACATTCTCCAAATATGTGGGATCTAAAGTTGACACTCTTACAAACCCACTTTCAATATTATTGCAAACATTATTATCAATCTCATATTCATCATGGGGCTTAAATAAATTTTCAAGATAATAAGAAGAATCACCCCAATCATGATCATTGCAACAAGTAGAGGACATAGCAAAACTAGCATCCCCAAGCTTAGGGTTTTGCATATTATTAGCACAATTTACATCAATAGAATTTATAATAAAATCATTGCAATCATGCTTTTTATTCAAAGATCTATCGTGAATTGCTTCATAAAGTACTTCATCACAATTTTCAGATTCACGAATTTCAAGCAAAACCTCATAAAGATAATCTAGTGCACTCAACTCACTAGCAATAGGTTCATCATAATTGGATCTCTTAAAGAGATTAGCAAGTGGATGAGGATCCATAACGGTAGATTTTTAGCAAGCGAAGATGCATGCACATAGAAGGCACATCGCAACACAAGCAAACGAAAAAGACGAACGGAAGAGGGGCGAATAAAACGGCAAGGGTGAATTGGGGGAGAGGAAAACGAGAGGCAAATGGCAAATAATGTAAGGCGAGGGATAAGAGTTTGTGATGGGTACTTGGTATGTCTTGACTTGTGCGTGGACTACCCGGAAACGGTGCCAGAAATGGCCCGTTGTCGGGAAATCATATCTTGACTTGACTTGGTGCAAACCTCCCCGGCAACGGCGCCAGAAATCCTTCTTGCTACCTCTTGAGCACTGTGTTGGTTTTCCCTTGAAGAGGAAAGGGTGATGCAGCAAAGTATCATAAGTATTTCCCTTAGTTTTTGAGAACCAAGGTATCAATCCAGTAGGAGGCCAGACGCAAGTCCCTCGTACCTACACAAGCAAATAAGAACCTTGCAACCAACGCGATAAAGGGGTTGTCAATCCCTTCACGGCCACTTGCAAAAGTGAGATCTGATAGAGATGATAAGATAATATTTTTGGTATTTTTATGATAAAGATTACAAGTAAAGATTGCAAAACAAACAGTGAAAGAAATAGCTAGTTTACGGAAGATTAATATGATGGAAAATAGACCAGGGGGCCATAGGTTTCACTAGTGGCTTCTCTCAAGATAGCATAAGTATTACGGTGGGTGAACAAATTACTGTCGAGCAATTGATAGAATTGAGCATAGTTATGAGAATATCTAGGCATGATCATGTATATAGGCATCACGTCCGCGACAAGTAGACCGACTCCTGCCTGCATCTACTACTATTACTCCACACATCGACCGCTATCCAGCATGCATCTAGCGTATTAAGTCCATAAGAACAGAGTAATGCATTAGGTAAGATGACATGATGTAGAGGGATAAACTCATGCAATATGATATAAACCCCATCTTTTTATCCTCGATGGCAACAATACAATACGTGTCGTTTCCCCTACTGTCACTGGGATCGAGCACCGCAAGATTGAACCCAAAGCTAAGCACTTCTCCCATTGCCAGAAAGATCAATCTAGTAGGCCAAACCAAATTGATAATTTGAAGAGACTTGCAAAGATAACCAATCATACATAAAAGAATTCAGAGAAGATTCAAATATTTTTCATAGATAATCTTGATCATAAACCCACAATTCATCGGATATCGACAAACACACCGCAAAAAGAGTTACATCAAATCGATCTCCAAGAAGATCGAGGAGAACTTTGTATTGAGATCCAAAGAGAGACAAGAAGCCATCTAGCTAATAACTACGGACCTGAAGGTCTGTGGTAAACTACTCACACATCATCGAAGAGGCTATGGTATTGATGTAGAAGCCCTCCATGATCGATGCCCCCTCCGACAGAGCGCCGGAAAAGGCCCCAAGATGGGATCTCACGGGTACAGAAGGTTGCGGCGGTGGAATTATGTTTTCGTGGTGCTCCCCGATGGTTTCGGGGTACGTAGGTATATAGGAGGAAGAAGTAGGTCGGTGGAGCCACGAGGGGCCCACGAGGGTGGAGGGCGTGCCTAGGGGGGTAGGCGCGCCCCTGCCTCGTGGCCTCCTTGTTGATTGCTTGACGTCCACTCCCCTCTGGATCACGTTTGTTCCAAAAATCATGCTCCCGAAGGTTTCATTCCGTTTGGGCTCCGTTTGATATTTCTTTTCTGCGAAACACTGAAATAGGCAAAAAAAAACAGCAATTTGCACTGGGCCTTTGGTTAATAGGTTAGTCCCAAAAATAATATAAAAGTGTATAAATAAGCCCATTAAACATCCAAAACAGAATATATAATAGCATGGAGCAATCAAAAATTATAGATACGTTGGAGACGTATCAATGCCCTCCTCGCACACATGCTCGGCAAATGAGGTCGTGTGCGACCGGCGAGCGCTCAAATACAGAAATACGTATAGTAGAGTTAAAAAATATAATTATACGGCGAAATTATTTCCGGACGCAAGTACATCCCACACAGTCAGTCCCCGCTAAACGTTTCCATTCGTATGTACATCCCACACAGTTGCTCCAAGGAAAACGTTTCCGTTCACACGTACATCACACATAAGTTTCCAGTTAAATCGTTTGCGTTATTGAATGTATCACACACGGTCTGTAGAAGAAACTGTGTGGCAAAGGTTGTCCATCACACACAGCTTTTATGTGGTAAACGTTTGCGCAAGGTGGCCTAATGCAAATAGTTTTTAAGAGGAAGTTGTGTGTGATTGTTCCTTGATCCAACACGGTTTATTCCTAGAAACTGTGTGCGTTGCCTGAGGTCATCGCCCACGGTGTTTTCTCAACAACCGTTTGCAATAGGAAAACCTAATTAGCAGGCTAATTCGCCATTAGCAGGCTAATTATCCGATTATTCATAATCCATTTATTAACCTAATTGACATTTCATATTAAGCACACAATATATTTCATTTTTATAATTGAAATACATCAGAGTACTCAGCTACCCCATTTTCATATTAAGCAGGCTAATTATCCAATTAGTACAATATCATATAGCTTCAGCACTCAGCTAACCCATTACACAACTACTCCAGGACCAAGTTTCACATGCAACATCTATAACCTTTCGAAATTAGCATCATAGACGGTACATCGACAAATGTATCTCATCTGGAAAACTGCTGAAGCAGAAGGCGAATATCGAGCCTTCATTGATGTTGAAGGTCTTCGTAACTTTAGGCCTGTGCGTGTGGATGATTGACCGTCCAACCTTCGTCCTCTTCAAGAACACTTCAATATTGAACCGTGGGTGTTGTATGAATAACTTCCTCGCCTCCTGACCATATAGGTGGTTTGAGAGGTAATCATCAGTGAACTGCTTTGGAAAGGCCTGAAAACAAGGATGCGCATAAATATCTTCTCTATATTGGAAATTGGGCAAAGGAATAAAAAAGGCAATGTATAATAGTTAGTACCATCATGTAGTGAATTGATGTCTTCTTCATTGTGCAGACAAAGATCTTGTTGTTTTTTGTCGCTAATTTCTTTATCCTAATAATCTTTCTGAGTTTCTTGACTTGACTGATATTCATGGACAACTCATTTCCCCATATGCAAAAAGGGTCAAACAGTGGGTCAAAACCTCTCACAGCAGGACCTACATGTGCAAGACCAAATTGTTAAAAACCTAAATATTAGAATGGTTCCTGCAATTGCACAATAATGTGCTATTAGACTATGGACCATGCACGTAACTGTGTGTTATAAAGGTGCTCTACAGGTGACTCCGATGGTAATTGTTGAGTTGGCATAGATCGAGATTAGGATTTGTCACTCCGATTGTCGGAGAGGTATCTCTGGGCCCTCTCGGCAATGCACATCACTATAAAGCCTTGCAAGCAATGTGACTAATGAGTTAGTTGCGGGATGATGCATTACGTAATGAGTAAAGAGACTTGCTAGTAACGAGATTGAACTAGGTATTGAGATACCGATGATCGAATCTCGGGCAAGTAACATACCGATGACAAAGGGAACAACGTATATCGTTATGCGGTTTGACCAATAAAGATATTCGTAGAATATGTGGGAGCCAATATGAACATCCAGGTTCCTCTATTGGTTATTGACCGGAGACGTGTCTCGGTCATGTCTACATAGTTCTCGAACCCATAGGGTCCGCACGCTTAACGTTCGGTGACGATCGGTATTATGAGTTTATGTGTTTTGATGAACCGAAGATTGTTCGGAGTCCCGGATGTGATCATGGGCATGACGAGGAGTCTCGAAATGGTCGAGACATAAAGATCAATATATTGGAAGCCTATGTTTGGACATCGGAATGGTTCCGAGTGAGTTCGGACATATACCGGAGTACCGGGGGGTTACCGGAACCCCCGGGGAGTATATGGGCCCTAATGGGCCTTAGTGGAGAGAGAGAGGGGCAGCCAGGGCAAGCCGCGTGCCCCCTTCCCCTCTGGTCCGAATTGGACTAGGAAGGGGGGCGGCGCCCCCCTTTCCTTCCTCCCTCTCTCCCCCTTCCTTCTCTTCTAGTCCAACTAGGGAAGGGGGAATCCTACTCCCGGCGGGAGTAGGACTCCTCCAGGGCGCGCCATAGAGGGACGGCCCTCCCCCCTCCTCCACTCCTTTATATACGGGGGAGGGGGCACCCCATAGACACACAAGTTGATCATTGATCTCTTAGCCGTGTGCGGTGCCCTACTTCACCATAATCCACCTCGGTCATATCGTTGCAGTGCTTAGGTGAAGCCCTGCGCCGGTAGCTTCATCATCACCGTCATCACGCCGTCGTGCTGACGAAGATCTCCCTCGACACTCAGCTAGATCAAGAGTTCGTGGGACGTCACCGAGCTGAACGTGTGCAGATCGCGGAGGTGCCGTACTTTCGGTACTAGGATCGGTCGGATCGTGAAGACGTACGACTACATCAACCGCGTTGTCATAATGCTTCCGCTTTCGGTCTACGAGGGTACATGGACAACACCCTCCCCTCTCGTTGCTATGCATCACCATGATCTTGCATGTGCATAGGAATTTTTTTGAAATTACTACGTTCCCCAACAGTGGCATCCGAGCCAGGTCTATGCGTAGATATTATATGCACGAGTAGAACACAAGTGAGTTGTGGGCGATAATAGTCATACTGCTTACCAGCATGTCATACTTTGATTCGGTGGTATTGTTGGATGAAGCGGCCCGGACGGAAATTACGCGTATGCTTACGCGAGACTGGTTCCACCGACGTACTTCGCACACAGGTGGCTGGCAGGTGTGAGTTTCTCCAACTTTAGTTGAATCGAGTGTGGCTACGCTCGGTCCTTGTTGAAGGTTAAAACATCACATACTTGACGAAAAATCGTTGTGGTTTTGATGCGTACGTAAGAACGGTTCTTGCTCAGCCCGTAGCAGCCACGTAAAACATGCAACAACAAAGTAGAGGACGTCTAACTTGTTTTTGCAGGGCATGTTGTGATGTGATGTGGTCAAGACATGATGCTAAATTTTATTGTATGAGATGATCATGTTTTGTAACGGAATTATCGGCAACTGGCAGGAGCCATATGGTTGTTGCTTTATTGTATGAAATGCAATCGCCATGTAATTGTTTACTTTATCACTAAGTGGTAGCGATAGTCGTAGAAGCAATAGTTGGCGAGACGACAACGATGCTACGATGGAGATCAAGGTGTCGCGCCTGTGACGATGGTGATCATGACGGTGCTTTGGAGATGGAGATCAAAGGCACAAGATGATGATGGCCATATCATATCACTTATATTGATTGCATGTGATGTTTATCCTTTATGCATCTTATTTTGCTTAGTTCGGCGGTAGCATTATAAGATGATCTCTCACTAGATTTCATGGTATAAGTGTTCTCCCTGAGTATGCACCATTGCTACAGTTCGTCGTGCCGAGACACCACGTGATGATCGGGTGTGATAAGCTCTACGTTCACATACAAGGGGTGCAAGCCAGTTTTGCACACGCAGAATACTCGGGTTAAACTTGACGAGCCTAGCATATGCAGATGATGATGGCCATATCATATCACTTATATTGATTGCATGTGATGTTTATCCTTTATGCATCTTATTTTTCTTAGTTCGACGGTAGCATTATAAGATGACCTCTCACTAAATTTCAAGGTACAAGTGTTCACTAGTATAGCGAGCTCCTAAACAAACGGTTTAAAACCCCTTTCTGCGACGGCATCTGGAACCGTCGCCAAGTGAGTGTGGGCGATAGGGGGGTCCTTCCCACACGACCCAGAATCCGTCGGGGATATGCCCTCCTGGCACACACGTTCGGCAAAATGAGGTCCTGTGCGACCGGTGAGCGCTCAAATACGGAAATACGTACCGTAGAGCTAAAAAATATAATTATACGGCAAAATTGTTTGCGGTCGCAAGTACACCCCACACAGTCAGTTCCCCCTAAACGTTTCCGTTCATATGTACATCCCACACAGTCGCTCGAAGGAAAACGTTTCCGTTCACAGGTACATCACACACAATTTTTCCCATTAAATCGCTTGCGTTATTGAATATATCACACACGGTCCGTGGAAGAAACTGTGTGGCAAAGGTTGTCCATCACACACAGTTTTCATGTGGTAAACGTTTGCGCAAGGTGGCCTAACGCAATTGTTCCTGCAATTGCACAATAATGTGCTATTAGACAATAGACCATGCACGTGCTAACCTCGATTTTAAACCTCAGTGCTTCCCTTTGTTTCCCTGCAACACATATAAGGTAGTTAGTCATCAGGTTAAGTAAGGGTTCGCATGCTATCAGTAAAATATGTTGATGAAAAATAAGCACATTGCAGATTCATCAGATTAATTCAAGCCACATGGAAAACCCATTTATCCAAACCAAGCATGATTAAGAACTAGGAAATATAGCACTTGTATATGTTTCTCATGTATTAAGTGCAGCCAAATTCAATTTATTCCTCACATGCACAACGATACAAAATTCTACCCACGATAATTGGACATCGCAGTGTAGAATTGAACCAAGCAGTTAGCTAAACACCACAACAAATGAACCAAACATTAACTAAGCACCACATTGCACAATATAACATACTCCTAATAGAAGATCAGACAATTAACCAAACCAAGCATGCTTAACAACTTGGAAATATAGCAATTGTATTTGTTTCTCATGTATTTAGTACAACCAAATTCGATTAATTTCTCACATGGTATACGATGACAGAATTCATCCACAACAATTGAACATCGCATTGCAGAATTGAACCAAGCAGTTAACTAAACACCACAACAAATGAACCAAACGTTAACTGAGCACCACAGTGCACAATATAACATACTCGTAATAGAAGATCAGAAAGTTAACCAAACCAAGCATGCTTAACAACTTGGAAATATTGCACCCTGAAGAATTGAACATCACATTTTGCAGAATTGAACCAAGCAGTTAACTGAACATCACATTGCACGACATATAGAACATATACACTATAGCAGAAGATTGCATGGTAAAACTAGATAGCACAATTCACTAGAATTTGTTAAGGAAAGGCAGTAGCTAGCAAACAATGGCCTCAAGAAAACGCCACGAACTGTCGTTTAAAGCAGCCAACCGCGTTGTGGCATTGGCGCGCGAGGCGTCAGCGGTGGCCTCGACGGCGAGGTGCTCCTCCGAGATCTGGGGGTCGGCACGAATGGCAGCCATCGCGACCTCATCCGTGTGTGCGGCCGCGATTTTCTTCTCCGCTGCCAAATGCTCCTTGAGATCCTGGCTATACTGCGTGCACCATGGCTTAGGCCGGCGCTTATTTGGTGGAGGGGTCGGTGATTTGGGTGGAAGGTGTCGCGCTTGGGCCGGCGGTCGGGGCATGTGGGATGTGGAAGGGGGAGGAGGATGGGGGTCGGGTGTGGATTACCTGCCTGGATAGACGAGGCCGAGCAGCGTGAAGGAGGGTCGCCGATGAGGAGGCGGTGCTGCAAGCAAGGAGTGAAGGTTTCAACTTGGAAAGGAAGGCGGAAAGAGGGGGAAATGTGGCTTTTGGTAAGGGGGAGGGGTCGGGGAGGTAGATATTTCCGCGGAAGCCGAAAATTTGGAATCGCTTCAGCCAAAAAACTGGCGCGCAAAGGCTCATCGGACATGGTCCCTTATTCAGAACTTTGTACGATATGTGGACATCACAAACGATTCAGATAGCTTAACCCGTGTGTGATGAGTTTGAACGTCAAAAGTTTTGGTTCGAATTTCCATGGTTACAGTGGTCATCCACGTCATTGCATAATTTGGGTACACAAAGGAGACTACAGCACACCCACACTTTTTAATCGAGCAAGTTCAGCAATTAAATAGAGCTAGCTGACCTAAACATTACTCTAACAAATTAAAGGCCGACGCTCTTATAATTAAACAAAACAAAGAGTAATACTATGGCCGGTGCTCGTCGATCTCCGCCGCCGCCTCCATGTCCAGCTCGCGCCCGACGGTCTCCTGGGGAAGGGGCTCCATGGCATCCATCGCACCATACCCGGCAAGCATCTCGCCATCCGCGTTCACCATATCTTTGGAATAGGCCGCCATGAGCTGGGCTTGGGCGAACACGATCTGGGCTTTGGCGGGCTCCGTCGTCGCGAGGTATGCCGCGTGGGAACGGATGGCTACTTGAACTCTCTCGGCGATTGCCACCTCTTCGACCGTGGGTTGCCGACCGTTGTTGGAGAACTTCCTTCAATTTGTGCGGTGAGCTCCATGAGCTGGGCATGGACGGCCTCGACATGGTGGTGGACGGCCTCCATCAGGGCTAAGGCCGCCGCTGCGGAACGGACAGCTGTTGTGCCGCTCTCGCCAGTTGATATCCCCAAGGCAGATGCTACTGCCGCGACCTGGGAAGCAACATCGGCCGTTTGGGTTGCCTTGGCCTCCCGGACGCAGATTGCGGTCGCCCTCACGAAGCTTGTTAGCACGCGCCTGGCGGCTGCAGCGCGCTCTCGCCGGAGTGGGCCGCCGAAGTTGCCCTCACGACGCCAGTCCACGTCCCCATCTTTCACCGGTGATGATTGAACAGTGAAATGATATTTGGGGAGTGAGCTAGTGTGCTTGAGACGCGGGCTGTGGACTGTAGCCGACGCACCTTCTAGCGTAAGCCATAGGCATACTATACACCGACGGTGCTCCAGGATATTTTGTGCTGCATCTCACATGGTTGCTGATAATAAATTGTGTGCGATCTACTTGATTTTTCATCTTGATTTGAATTACATAATGGGGTCACAGCGGTAATGGATGGTGTTTGAATTGCTAGACCATTTATCTGGAGTGAACATGCAACTATATGTGTGTCGTCAAAAAAATGTTGGAATTATTCAGGGTTCGTCTGGACATTTCACTACAAAAAAAGACACATCCGTGACATTTTGGGCCGAACGAAAAAAAATTCTGTCATACTTATGACACTTCTATGATGATAATTGTGACAAAACCCGGTATCATCATAGATGTGGTGGGGTCCTACTTCTATGACAAAAAATCATGACAGAAAATGGGCTTTTCATCCTGGGTAGGCCGGAGACGCAGCTGCATGACATTCTTTGGGCCGTCCATGACGGGCAAAACCATGGTAGAAGCGAGGGCGAGGAAAATATCGGGGTGTTCCCGGTTACGGTGGGTGGTCGGGGCCGAGCAATGCGTATTTCTCTCGTACACGCACGCGCGTGGGTGCGAGGCGTTGGGCTCTAACTGAACCCGAGCGAGGTGTTGGGCTCTAACTGAACCCGAGTGATTGCACTGCAGGCTACGCGTTACTGAACCCGAGCGATCGATCGATGGCTGTTAACTGAACCCGATCGAGCGATTCCTTCGCTACTGCTGCTAACTGAAGCCGATCGATGCTGCCTCTGGATGAACAGTGAGCATTGCTGGGGGGGTTTGGATGAACAGTTCCCGGTGGGGGTGGATGAACAGGACCCCGTGGTGTTGCCTCTGGATGAACAGGACCCCGATCGATCGAGCCGGTTGGAGCTGGATGAATAGGACCCCGTGGAGGGCTGGATGAACAGGACCACCCCGTGCAGGGCTGGATGAACAGTAGAAGGTGGAGGGTTGGATGAACAGTAGCCCGTGGAGGGGTGGTTGAACAGGAGCCCGTGGAGAGGGCTGGTTGAACAGTAGCCGGTGGAGTAGCACGCGGTGGAGGCTGGATGAACAGGAGCCCGTGGATGAACTGTCGCAGGTGGAGGCTGGAGGAGGTCGATGGTGGATGAACAGTAGCCCGTGGAGGCTGGAGGGGTCGACGGTGGAGATGAACAGTATCCCGTGGAGTCCCGTTTTGCGGTACGCCACACCCCTCCCGATCAACAGGACCCCTGTTTCGACCGTAGCGCTCCAACACAAGTTTGTTTCCTCCGTTTTGCGGTACGCCACACCCCTCCCGATCAACAGGACCCCCGTTTCGACCGTAGGAGGTCCGTTTCCTTCGTTTTACGGTACGCCAGACCCCTCCCGATGAACAGGATCCCATTTCGAACGTGGCCGGTCGAACACAATGTCGTTTCCTCCGTTCTGCGGTATGCCAGGCCTCGTTTCCATCGGCTGTTCCGTCCAAGCCGGTTGGCTCCCACGCGTTCCGTTGCCTCCCGATGAACACGTCGCATTCCGTTGCCACCCCATGAACACGACGATGATGCAGTTTCTCCGTTGCGACCCAGCCATGTACACGAGCCCTGGTCGTACATACGCGTGAGTAGGCATTCAAGACCGCGCCCGTATGTACGTACGTGGCCGTATTTACTTTCTCGCACCCTGGCCGCTGTACATACGTGTACATGAAACGTGTGCGCCTCTACTATGACACGTGCGCGCCTCTACATCGACCAGTATGTACGTACACGTTCGCGACCAGAATGACAATGCTACGTACGCTTCGACCAGGTGGGTATCGACTGTCAGGCACTTCCTTGCATGCGAACATGTAGCTGGTGGGTCCCAGCAGTCAGGGGGGTGAATCATTTTTTTGTTGCCCGGACGCACTTCCTTGCGTGCGAAGATGTAGCTAGTAGGTCCCAGCAGTCAGGGAGGAAATGTTTTTTTTTGTGAAATACGGTGGCTCGTCCGGTGGGTCCCCGCTATCAGGTGCAGGAATAATTATTTTCCGCGTAATAAGGAGGCACTTCCTTGTGGCTGCCGTGGACCCAGCTGTCAGCCTCTCCACGTACAATACTCTTCCGATGGAAGTCGGTCGTTGACCACGCCGCGCCGAGAGCACCAAGGCGGTGGACGACGGCGAGGCCTAGGAAGGGGACGACACGGAGTCAGGGAAGATGCAGTAGTGGATGCCCACGCGGAGAGGAGTACGAGGGTTTACTGGTTCGGCTGCGGTGTGAGGCTGCCGTCGCCGCAGAATAACAGGGGGTGTGGGTGAGTAGAGGGATGGCCTACCCAGCGGTGGGAGTAGTAGGGGCAGTGAGGCCTCCGCGGCACCACAACCGGCCACGGGAGGTAGGAGAATGCGGCCCGACCGGCGCTGCTTTGGGCGGCTGGAGCAAGAAGACCAGAGGTTGAAGAAGCACTACGGCCGTTGGATAGACATCGTACAGTCACTGGAGCTAGAATCGTTCATATTGACTAAGTTGACAAAGCACTCCGTCCCTGTCAAATTAGTAGGCCCACAAGTCAGCCTCCCACCAAGGTGGGTCCCAACTAGCAGGGGGAGTATTCTTTTTTTGTGCATAATAAGGAGGCACTTCCGGTGGGTACGAGCTGACAGCGGGGGGAACGTTTTTTCGCGAAATACGGTGGCCCGTACGGTGGGTCCCAGCAGTCAGGGTGGAATTTTTTTCCGCCAAATACGGTGGCCCGTCCGGTGGGTCCCTGCTGTCAGGTGGAGGAATAATTATTTTCCGCGTAATAAGGAGGCACTTCCTTGCGGCTGCCGTGGACCCAGCTGTCAGCCTCTCCACGACAGTACTCTTCCGATGGAAGTCGTTCCTTGACCATGTTGACCACGCCGCGCCGAGAGCACCAGGGCGGTGGACGACGGCGAGGCCTAGGAAGGGGACGACACGGAGTCGGGGAAGACGCGGCAGTGGATGCCCACGCGGAGAGGAGTACGAGGGTTCACTGGTTCGGCTGCGGTGTGAGGCTGCCTCGCCGCAGAATAACAGGGGGTGTGGGCGAGTAGAGGGATGCCCTGGCCAGCGGTGGGAGTAGTAGGGGCGGTGAGGCCTGCACGGGAGGCGGGAGCAGGCGGTACCACCGGCGCTGGATTTGGCGGCTGGAGCAAGAAGATCAGATATTGAAGAAACACGACGACCGTTGGATTGACATCCAACGGTTACGTCTACTAGAATTGTTTGTTGACATATATAATAACTAAAAAATCTTGCATACGCGTAAACTTAATAGGCCCATAAGTCAGACCATTCCCTCTTTTTTTAATAATTTATATATAGCTCATTGCGACTTCTTATGCAATTTATTGCAGTCCATTTTTTTTGGTTGGCCAGGGCCAATTTCGCATATTTCTGTGGGTTCCAAACTATTTTTAATACCAAAATGTCGAGCCAGATTTAAAGTACTTTGAAGATATATTTAAATTAGGTTAATGCCCAGTGAAATAGGAATCTGAAAATGTGAAAAATTCAGAAATTATAAAGTAATTGCCAATTTGTCATCTGTTTTTATATTTACAACCCATTTCATATTACTTTCAAGATTTGCAGGCGTCTTGAAAGAGTTGCAGCCCATCAGGGCGTAGAACAATAAATAGGCCTGGATTGGGTATTCTTCAGAAAAAATAAACTGGGCTCATTTTCACAAAGAAAAAATAGCTGGGCTGGTCACATGGTAAACATAAAATATAAGCCTGGGCTAGGCGGGCCACAACCCAGTTCAAACCCTGCTCCGTCTCAACAATAACAAAAAAATACTACTCGAGCAGCAACGTCCCAGGTGTCAGACGATCTTGTGTTGTTCTCTTGTCTATTGACTATATACGCTCACAATGTCATGGGTCCCAGATGTCAGGAAAACACTAGGAGGAAGCATTTTATTTTTCCATACGCTGACATGGTGGGCCTGTACTGTCATCCTCTCCACGTACTTCTGTCGATTCCTGTTGTTTGTTGACCATGTTGACAACGCGAGAGGGCTGCGCCGCGGCGAGCGCACCAAAGCGCGCGAAGGACGACGGCGAGGCCTCGGACGTCGGCGTTAACGATTTAGGAGACGGTGGGGCGGCGATGTGTGCGCTGAGGCGCAGCCAGCCGTGGGAGGCGGAAGCAGGCGGCCCCACCAGCGCTGGTTTGGTTTTGGCGGCTGGAGGAAGACAGGACTGAAGAAACACGATAGACTGTAAAAGCAGCAGGAGTACTTAACAACCTTAACTGAAACCGGCAGGGGCACTTAACAACCATAGCTAAAAGCAGTATGAGTACTTATACAGGTTCAACCGTACAAAGCACGCCTCGAACAGTGCTACTTTGCCTACAGTTAACCAAGGGTGAGGCCGCCAAGCCCCAGGACAAGACCCAGGCGCCACCCCGCGCATCCACAACCTTCTGAAAGCGGCTTCATCTTGCAATGTCGTCAATAAACAGGATATTCGCTTTAGAGCCATGGAAAAGCAGGAACATAATCTTCTGTCCTATTCTCCAAGATGGACGGGCCTTCATTATTTGAGACCACCCATGAATAAGTATCTTTTCACCTCCAAGGGGAATGGAGTAGGTCGACATAAACATCATGTTGTGACCAAGCGCAAGTGTGACCCGACCATGGTCAGGCATCTGTATAGGAACAATAGAACTGGGCAGTTTCTATTTCAAGAAGATCACATCTGTAAAACTGTGTATAAGTAATAGTTTATGAACAACATATATAACATAAAACAGCTCGTACCACAAGTTTCTCGACACAGTTGGACCTATTCAACGAGTGCAGCAGTGGCACACATATCCCACGTGGCCTTCCACCATTGAAACGCCCCACAAGGACCTCAAGATGATCAATAAGTGTAGGAACTTGTGGATGTCGTCCCAGTCAACTTCAGTGCCATCAGTAACAGCCGAGTTGTTACAGAATAACAAACGAGCAGCCTACTTAACTCTGAAAAAACCTACACGTGCCACCAATTATAAGAAAATATTAGTTAGAAGTAGCATCTTCGTGAGAGATTCGTTGCTACTTCTAAACTTAAATTGTGATTAGTTAGACAGAATAGGTGGATTAAGAAGTAATCAAGGCAACAAGCAAGAACCAGATACAAAACTAACATGGATGAAAAATTGGAACGACGTCGGGGTGGAAGATCGCAGTGAAGATGAGACCAGGTTCTGCTATTTCCATCAACATTCGTGCGCCAACTTTCAGTCCGTAACACTTGAGAAAGTTTATCCAAGTTCGGCCATAAAAAAGCAGCGATCCTCTTGGTTCATGAACCCAACTTGGAACTTATATCCATGGCTTGTCTTCACTGTGACCATTAAACTGGTGTATTCAGTTATGGCAAGCCCGAGCATCTTGAGTACATGTGTTCTGGCAGAGCAAATAATGCACTGCAGGAAAAATAATATGAGAACACAATGTATTCCCTATCCAAATCTAGAAATAACTTCCTCCTTCACGTCAGTGTTGACCATCGTACTGGTAGTACCTTTTATCCAAATATAGCAATCCAAATTTCCAAATTAGTCGACAACATGTTCAAAAAAACCCCACCCTCCCGGATAGAAAAGAGGATTCTAGGAACATACTGTGCGCGTTTTAAAATCCTGTGTTAGGATGAGAAGGAACAAGTGTGGCGTCTCGCCGAGGGTGCAGAAACCTGTAGGGTCCTTGCACTTTGGGCACTGCAAATGAAACACACTAGATTCAGTAGGAAGAAAAATGCATCAACGGCGGCGGCTGCCATCCTAGGATTACCCGCGACCAAGGGACTTCGATTTATTGGGGATGGATGAAGAATTCGTACCTGGTTCTCCATGAGAAAACCCTATGCAATCGCCGAGAGGGGGTTTTCTCTGAACAAGCAGACGAGGGAGAAGGGGATTCAGGCCCAGTGAAATATTGCTGCTTCGTCCGTCCAGCTTACTGCTAAAGCTGGAAAGGGGGGGTTTGTGATTTGACGGCTCATTGGGCATTACTGCGGCGCTACGACCGGGGTGTGCCTACCGTGCAGTTGTTGATGTCTACTACACAACCTTCTTCTTGTAGACGTTGTTGGGCCTCCAAGTGCAGAGGTTTGTAGGACAGTAGCAAATTTCCCTCAAGTGGATGACCTAAGGTTTATCAATCCGTGGGAGGCGTAGGATGAAGATGGTCTCTCTCAAACAACCCTGCAACCAAATAACAAAGAGTCTCTTGTGTCCCCAACACACCCAATACAATGGTAAATTGTATAGGTGCACTAGTTCGGCGAAGAGATGGTGATACAAGTGCAATATGGATGGTAGATATAGGTTTTTGTAATCTGAAAAATATAAAAACAGCAAGGTAACTAATGATAAAAGTGAGCACAAACGATATTGCAATGCTAGGAAACAAGGCCTAGGGTTCATACTTTCACTAGTGCAAGTTCTCTCAACAATAATAACATAATTGGATCATATAACTATCCCTCAACATGCAACAAAGAGTCACTCCAAAGTCACTAATAGCGGAGAACAAACAAAGAGATTATGGTAGGGTACGAAACCACCGCAAAGTTATCCTTTCGGATCGATCTATTCAAGAGTCCGTAGTAAAATAACATGAAGCTATTCTTTACGTTCGATCTATCATAGAGTTCGTACTAGAATAACACCTTAAGACACAAATCAACCAAAACCCTAATGTCACCTAGATACTCCAATGTCACCTCAAGTATCTGTGGGCACGATTATACGATATGCACCACACAATCTCAGATTCATCTATTCAAACTAACACAAAGGTTTTCAAAGAGTGCCCCAAAGTTTCTACCGGAGAGTCAAGACGAAAACGTGTGCCAACCCCTATGCATAGGTTCATGGGCGGAACCCGCAAGTTGATCACCAAAACATACATCAAGTGAATCAATAGAATACCCCATTGTCACCACGGGTATCCCACGCAAGACATACATCAAGTGTTGTCAAATCCTTAAAGACTCAATCCGATAAGATAACTTCAAAGGGAAAACTCAATCCATTACAAGAGAGTAGAGGGGGAGAAACATCAGAAGATCCAACTATAATAGCAAAGCTCGCAATACATCAAGATCGTATCACCTCAAGAACACGAGAGAGAGAGATCAAACACATAGCTACTGGTACATACCCTCAGCCCCGAGGGTGAACTACTCCCTCCTCGTCATGGAGAGTGCCGGGATGATGAAGATGGCCACCGGTGAGGGATCCCCCCTCTGGCAGGGTGCCGGAACAGGGTCCCGATTGGTTTTTGGTGGCTACAGAGGCTTTGGGCGGCGGGACTCCCGACCTATTCTGTTCCCCGAAGGTTTTAGGGTACATGGGAATATATATGCGAAAGAAGTCGGTAAGGGGAGCCACGAGGGCCCACGAGGGTGGAGGGCGCGCCCAGGGGGTGGGCACGCCCCCCTGCCTCGTGCCCTCCTCGTTGATCCCCTGACGTGCACTCCAAGTCTCCCGTATTGCTTTCTTTCCAAAACTAACTTTTCCGAAGGTTTCATTCCGTTTGGACTCCATTTGGTATTCCTTTTCTGTGAAACACTGAAACAAGGGAAAAACAGAAACTGGCATTGGGCTCTGGGTTAATAGGTTAGTCCCGAAAATAATATAAAGGTGTTTAATAAAGCCCATAGACATCCAAAACAGATAATATAATAGGATGGAACAATAAAAAATTATAGATATGTTGGAGACGTATCAAGCATCCCCAAGCTTAATTCCTGCTCGCCCTCGAGTAGGTAAATGATAAAAACAGATTTTTTTGATGTGGAATGCTACCTAACATATTTATCCATGTAATTCTATTTATTGTGGCAAGAATATTCAGATCCATAAGATTCAAGACAAAAGTTTAATATTGACATAAAAATAATAATACTTCAAGCATACTAACTAAGCACTCATGTCTTCTCAAAATAACATGGCCAAAGAAAGTTCATCCCTACAAAATCATATAGTTTGCTCATGCTCCATTTTCGTCAGACAAGAATGCTCTCATCATGCAGACCCCGATGACAAGCCAAGCAATTGTTTCATACTTTAGTAATCTCAAACTTTTATTCAACTTTCACGCAATACATGAGCGTGAGCTATGGATATAGCACTATGGGTGGAATAGAATATAATGAGGGGGTTATGTGGAGAAGACAAAAAGGAGAAAGTCTCACATCGACGCGGCTAATCAATGGGCTAGGGAGATGCCCATCAATTGATGTCAATGCAAGGAGTAGGGATTGCCATGCAACGGATGCACTAGAGCTATAAATGTATGAAAGCTCAACAAAAGAAACTAAGTGGGTGTGCATCCAACTTGCTTGCTCACGAAGACCTAGGGCACTTGAGGAGGCCCATTGTTGGAATATACAAGCCAAGTTCTATAATGAAAAATTCCCACTAGTATATGAAAGTGACAAAACAAGAGACTCTCTATCATAAAGATCATGGTGCTACTTTGAAGCACAAGTGTGGAAAAAGGATAGTAGCAATGCCCCTTTTTATTTTCTATTTTTTCTCTTTTTTGGGCCTTCCCTTTTTTTTATTTGGCCTTTCTCTTTTTTTGGGACAATGCTCTATTAATGATGATCATCACACTTCTATTTATTTACAACTCAATGATTACAACTCGATACTAGAACAAGATATGACTCTATATGAATGCCTCCGGCGGTGTACCGGGATGGGCAATGAATCAAGAGTGACATGTATGATAATTATGCATGGTGGCTTTGCCACAAATACGATGTCAACTACATGATCATGCAAGGCAATATGACAATGATGAAGTGTGTCATAATAAACGGAACGGTGGAAAGTTGCATGGCAATATATCTCGGAAGGCTATGGGAATGCCATAATAGGTAGGTATGGTGGCTGTTTTGAGGAAGATATAAGGAGGTTTATGTGTGATAGAGCGTATCATATCACGGGATTTGGATGCACCAGCGAAGTTTGCACCAACTCTCAAGGTGAGAAAGGGCAATGCACGGTACCGAGGAGGCTAGCAATGATGGAAGGGTGAGAGTGCGTATAATCCATGGACTCAACATTAGTCATAAAGAACTCACATACTTGTTGCAAAAATCTACAAGTCATCAAAAACCAAGCATTACGCGCATGCTCCTAGGGGGATAGATTGGTAGGAAAAGACCATCGCTCGTCGCCGGCCGCCACTCATAAGGAAGACAATCAAATAACACCTCATGTTTCAAATTTGTTACACAACGTTTACCATACATGCATGCTACGGGACTTGCAAACTTCAACACAAGTATTTCTCAAATTCACAACTACTCAACTAGCACAACTTTAATATCACTATCTCCATATCTCAAAACAATCATCAAGTATCAAACTTCTCTTAGTATTCAATGCACTTATATGAAAGTTTTTAGTATACCCATCTTGGATGCCCATCATATTAGGACTAGTTTCATAACCAAAGCAAACTACCATGCTATTCTAAAGACTCTCAAAATAATATAAGTTAAGCATGAGAGTTCATCTATTTCTTCAAAATAAAACCACCGCCGTGCTCTAAAAGGATATAAGTGAAGCACTAGAGCAAATGACAAACTACTCCGAAAGATATAAGTGAAGATCAATGAGTAGTCGAATAATTATACAACTATGTGAAGAGTCTCTAACATTTAAGAATTTCAGATCTTGATATTTTATTCAAACAGCAAGCAAACCTAAAGAAAATAAAATGACGCTCCAAGCAAAACACATATCATGTGGTGAATAAAAATATAGCTCCAAGTAAAGTTACCGATGAATGAAGACGAAAGAGGGGATGCCATCCGGGGCATCCCCAAGCTTAGGATCTTGGTTGTCCTTGAATATTACCTTGGGGTGCCTTGGGCATCCCCAAGCTTAGGCTCTTGCCACTCCTTATTCCATAGTCCATCGAATCTTTACCCAAAACTTGAAAACTTCACAACACAAAACTCAACAGAAAACTCGTAAGCTCCGTTAGCGAAAGAAAAGAAAACACCACTTAAAGGTACTATAATGAACTAATTCTTTATTTGTATTGGTGTTAAATCTACTGTATTCAAAATTCTCTATGGTTTATAAAATCTTTTACTAGCCATAGATTCATCAAAATAAGCAAACAACACACGGAAAACAGAATCTGTCAAAAACAGAACAGTCTGCAGTAATCTGTAACTAACGCAAACTTCTGGACCTCAAAAAATTCTACCAAAATAGGAAGACCTAGATAATTTTATTATTGATCTGCTTCAATTGGAATCAGTATTTTATCACGTTCTGGTTATTTTAAAAAATTGTTTTCATGAACAGAAAGTTTCTGGAATTTTCAGCAAGATCAAATAACTATCATCCAAGAAGATCCTATAGGTCTTACTTGGCACAAACACTAATTAAAACATAAAACCACATATAACCAGAGGCTAGGCAATTTATTTATTCCTAAACATAACCAAAAAGCAAAAGACTAAAATAAAATTGGGTTGCCTCCCAACAAGCGCTAACGTTTAACGCCCCTAGCTAGACATGGTGATTTCAATGATGCTCGCATAAAAGATAAGAATTGAAACATAAAGAGAGCATCATGAAGAATATGACTAGCACATTTAAGTCTAACCAACTTCCTATGCATAGGGATTTTGTGAGCAAACAACTTATGGGAACAATAATCAACTAGTATAGGAAGGCAAAACAAGCATAACTTTAAAACTTTAAGCACATAGAGAGGAAAATTGATATTATTACAATTCCTACAAGTATATACTCCTCCCTCATAATAATTTTCAGTAGCATCATGAATGAATTCAACAATATAACTATCAAATAAAGCATTCTTTTCATGATCTACAAGCATAGAATTTTTATTACTCTCCACATAAGCAAATTTCTTCTCATGAATAATAGTGGGAGCAAACTCAACAAAATAATTATCATGTGAGGCATAATCCAATTGAAAATTAAAATCATGATGACAAGTTTCATCGTTATCTTTATTCTTTATAGAATACATGTCATCACAATAATCATCATAAATAGGAGGCATGCTTTCATCATAATAAATTTGCTCATCAAAACTTGGGCGACTAAACATATCATCTTCATCAAACATAGCATCCCCAAGCTTGTGGCTTTGCATATCATTAGTATCATGGGTATTCAAATAATCATACTAACAACATTGCAATCATGCTCATCATACAAAGATTTAGTGCCAAACATTCTAATGCATTCTTCTTCTAGCACTTGAGCACAATTTTCCTTTCCATCATTTTCACGAAAGATACTAAAAAGATGAAGCATATGAGGCACCCTCAATTCCATTTTTTTGTAGTTTTCTTTTATAAACTAAACAAGTGATAAAACAAGAAACAAAAAGATTTGATTGCAAGATCTAAAGATATACCTTCAAGCACTCACCTCGCCGGCAACGGCGCCAGAAAAGAGCTTAGTTGACGGGGTGTGAGTGTCACTTACCTAGCCTCCCCGGTAACGGCGCCAGAAAAGAGCTTGATGTCTACTACACAACCTTCTTCTTGTAGACGTTGTTGGGCCTCCAAGTGCAGAGGTTTGTAGGACAGTAGCAAATTTCCCTCAAGTGGATGACCTAAGGTTTATCAATCTGTGGGAGGCGTAGGATGAAGATGGCCTCTCTCAAACAACCCTGCAACCAAATAACAAGGAGTCTCTTGTGTCCCCAACACACCCAATACAATGGTAAATTGTATAGGTGCACTAGTTCGGCGAAGAGATGGTGATACAAGTGCAATATGGATGGTAGATATAGGTTTTTGTAATCTGAAAATATAAAAACAACAAGGTAACTAATGATAAAAGTGAGCACAGACGATATTGCAATGCTAGGAAACAAGCCCTAGGGTTCATACTTTCACTAGTGCAAGTTCTCTCAACAATAATAACATAATTGGATCATATAACTATCCCTCAACATGCAACAAAGAGTCACTCCAAAGTCACTAATAGTGGAGAACAAACGAAGAGATTATGGTAGGGTACGAAACCACCTCAAAGTTATCTTTTCAGATCGATCTATTCAAGAGTCTGTAGTAAAATAACATGAAGCTATTCTTTCCGTTTGATCTATCATAGGGTTCGTACTAGAATAACACCTTAAGACACAAATCAACCAAAACCCTAATGTCACCTAGATACTCGAATGTAACCTCAATTATCCGTGGGCATGATTATACGATATGCATCACACAATCTCAGATTCATCTATTCAAACCAACACAAAGAACTTCAAAGAGCGCCCCAAAGTTTCTACCGGAGAGTCAAGACAAAAACGTGTGCCAACCCCTATGCATAGGTTCATGGGCGGAACCCGCAAGTTGATCACCAAAACATACATCAAGTGAATCAATAGAATACCCCATTGTCACCACGGGTATCCCACGCAAGACATACATCAAGTGTTCTCAAATCCTTAAAGACTCAATCTGATAAGATAACTTCAAAGGGAAAACTCAATCCATTACAAGAGAGTAGACGGGGAGAAACATCATAAGATCCAACTATAATAGCAAAGCTCGCGATACATCAAGATCATATCACCTCAAGAACATGAGAGAGAGAGAGAGATCAAACACATAGCTACTGGTACATACCCTCAGCCCCGAGGGTGAACTACTCCCTCCTCGTCATGGAGAGCGCCGGGATGATGAAGATGGCCACCGGTGAGGGATCCCCCCTCCGGCAGGGTGCCGGAACAGGATCCCGGTTGGTTTTTGGTGGCTACAGAGTCTTGCAGCGGCGGAACTCCCGATCTATTATGTTCCCCAAAAGTTTTAGGGTATATGGGAATATATATGCAAAAGAAGTCGGTAAGGGGAGCCACGAGGGGCCCACAAGGGTGGAGGGCGCACCCAGGGGGGTGGGCGCGCCCCCTGCCTCGTGCCCTCCTTGTTGATCCCCTGACGTGCACTCCAAGTCTCCCATATTGCTTTCTTTCCAAAAATAACTTTTCTGAAGGTTTCATTCTGTTTGGACTCCGTTTGATATTCCTTTTCTGCGAAACACTGAAACAAGGGAAAAAACAGAAACTGGCACTGGGCTCTGGGTTAATAGGTTAGTCCCAAAAATAATATAAAAGTGTTTAATAAAGCCCATAAACATCCAAAACAGATAATATAATAGCATGGAACAATAAAAAATATAGATACGTTGGAGACGTATCAGTTGTGCACTCTAATTTGTGCATATGGCACGTGGACCCCGTTGCCGGATGCCCCACATATCAGCGAAAGGAAGTAGAAAGACAGGAGTAACTAGTTACACAAAAATATATTTTTGACAGAGAGATACTCCCTCTGTAAAGAAATATACAAATCTTTTATATCACAACTTTATACATAAGAAAAAATCAAGGGGAATATACATAACATATATAATTATAAAAAACAGAGTTGTTTTTAACACAGTATAGACGAGTTGGTGATGATGGTGTGCCTGCCATACTGCAATATAGGTCGTCCGATTTATATCTGACGGATAGGAAGGAAACTATGGCAATTTTGCAAAAAGGTACCCACACACCTCTCCACATTTGCAAATAAGGCCTTCCCTCGTTCATCCTTTTCTCTCACAAGATAAAATACTCATACAAATGCATCTTGATGTTACGTGCAACGCACGGGCATTATGGGGGTTCTGCTGAGAATATAATACTCAGACAGGCTCACGGTTCTGGACTTTAGGCCGCAGGCCCACCCTGCATGTTTGGGGGCCCATGTGTTCTACCTCAGCGCTCTTCATATTGCAAGCGATTGGTACGGCGCTGGTTTTAGATGCTGTCGCAAGGCGAATACACAAAATTGAATAAAGCACGACAGCTGTTGGAATGAAATCGGACGACAGTTCCTAACCAGCAATGAGAGTTGCAATTCTATCAACGATATACCATGTGATAAATAATACTGTCGTATTACTTATACACACAGGACACTTGTTTCACCATGCCAGATTATTACATCAAAATCTCATGTAGGATAGATCAGTTCGGTAGTTGCGTGCTGCTACTGAAGAATTTCAAAGTTGATTTGGACCAGCTCTCCTTGCTGAGAAAGTTCGATTTTGAGACCATCCCCTACCGCAAGATATGATTTAGATTTGAACCTTGACCATCCTTTAGCATCAATCATCATGTGACCATCCTTTGTACTTACGGTATATTGAGCAGGTTCATTCACACCAAGGTTGCGCATGGTAAGAGAAACTTGGCTGCTGTCGCCCCGATTGTTGAACGACTCCCTCGTTGCTCTAGGAATTCTCTGTTTGCAAACAAGAAGACATACCCAAACAGTTAGATCAACACAGTGAATCATGCGAAACAACATGGAAAGAAAAAAGAACGAAACACTTGGGCGGCCAATGCTTACCAAGAAGGTGGACATGTCGGTTTTTGTAAGGACTTTGGTATATGACGTGCGAACTGTAGCCCAGTCTGTTGCCAGTGCAACTGCTCGTTCGGTTGTTGCTGCACGGGCCGGAGCAGATGCAAGTGCAAGTGTTGGTGCAGGTGCCGAAGCCGCTGCTGCTGCCGGAGATGGTGCTCCTTGTAGAGCTGGTGCCGGTGTCGGAGCAGGTGCCGGTGTCGATGCCCGATCCTCCGGTAGATCAGCCTGATCCGCTGACGCGGTCGGTGCCCAATCCTTAGCTGGATCAGACTGAGCTGTTGTCGCTATCAGTGCTAGAGCAACTGCCGGTGCTCGATCCGTTGCTGAAGGTGGTACCGATGTGCGAGACAGCAGCGATCGTGTCTGGTCTGCTATGATCAGCTTTCTAACTTGACTAGGCTTCGTGACCGTGATCCAGTTTTTTTCTTCATTTCTTTTAAACGCGAGAAGGACTAATTGTGGCATTTTTGTTAAACCAAACTACAGTTCAGCATAGGGATTCAGCTTGTACTCAGACAACAGACTGATCCAATTTTTCCCAGTAATATAAGTGATGGACAGTGCCTTCGTTACTGACACGACATAAGAAGTGAAACCTGCAAAAATAGCCATCGTAGAGCAAACCAAACAGTTTATTCTGTGATGAATGTCACATGGCAAAACCTGCATCGTAAAATTGCGGGAAAAGAAAGAAAACATGACATTAAATCAATAAGATTTAGACAGTAAATCAATAAGATTTACTTGATGTGACACGAGTGAATCCTTACTAGGAAATCACTATGTTGAAGTACTAAACAGAAGATTGATCGTCCAAGTACGGGTGGCATGCAGAGGCCCCGCCTACTCCCACAAGCAGGGTAGTCCAAAGGTCGTGACAAATCGTATGGACCGAACATCCATGGGACTGGAAATCCTGGTGGGTGCGATAAACCCTGCAATGCATACAGATATTGGAGTGTAACCATAATTGATAAACCGTCCTCACAAAAAAGATGATCTGGATACTTCAAAATATACAGACTGAATTGAGTGGACAGACATTAACATAGACCGTTCTCAGGACTGACCACACACCAAAAGCGGCAGTACTAATAAACAATACAGGGTTCACAAACACAAATCAAGTACTGAACAATAGTACTTACTACAGACAAGCAAAGTTGCACTAATTAAACTCTGCAGACTATTTCTTGCCACCGACCTACGGGATGAACCCCGCATAACTGACTAGGCCATGGACTTCATGAGAGATGTCTACATGCACCATCACCATCTCGTCAACCTTGGAGAACCTAACAGAGTGGTCTTTCCACTCATAAACATGATCATGAAGACAGGTCGCATCAGATTTGTTGGGAAGCTTTACAAGAACCACACCCTTCGTAATCGAAGGCACAACCAGGAAATTGTTGTGGTCAAGTACAGCCTCGAGAACACGCCTGACAACAATGCTACAGGAAAACACTAGTTCAGGACATGTGGCGACAAGGACACAGCAGCTGGATAGTTTAGCAGTAGAACTCATCCTCAGGTCTTCCAGTTCACACGGCATGACTTTGAGAACTTCATCTCCACCGCGGACCTGGTTCTAATTCAAACAGAAACCATATTTTATTACTACCTCCGTTCAGAAATATAAGATGATTTTCGATATTATACTCCATATATGACTACATATACGCACAGAAATGAGTGAACAAAGACACTAGAACATGTCTTCAAAGGCATGAGAGCAGAGGGATTACTTGCAATATCCATAACACAAGTTACTGAGGCAAATATACCCTCTTCAAAGGTAGCATTGATGTTCATAAAGTACTCCCTCCGTCCCAAAATTCTTGTCTTAGATTTGTCTAGATACGGATGTATCAAGTCACATTTTAGTATTAGATACATCCGTATCTAGACAAATCTAAGACAAGAAATTTGGGACAGAGGGAGTAGTTGAAAGTAATCTATAAGAAATCAGTGTCAACCTCTCGCATGTTTTGGTCAAAAGAGGAATTTAGAACCGTCATTTGGCACACAAAAATCACATGCAAGATCACCCAGAAAGTTGTACTACTAGTACTAGTACTGCGTGTTAGATGAAAAAACACGATCAAGATCGAGAAAAAGATCGTCAAGAAGAGATATTACCTGGACTTGCTTAATGAGGGATCCCGGAGAGGGGGGCTTGGACAGGGCGATGGCTTTGAGCTTGTCTGCGGTAGTCTCGGCGGGGTGCTTGCGCTTCTTCGTACCATGAGCCTCGACGGTTTTGGCCAGAGCCATAGACATCACTTCGGCCGGTGCTCCAGCGTCCATCAAGAAACTGTCAAATAGAAATAAAAGAAAAGAAACCATAATCACAAACCCAAAAGAAGAAAAGAGAGGGAGTTATAGGATCAGTCTCGGGGTTGCAAGACCGGGCCTTGGCCAGAATCAACACCATTGATGCGCTCACCTTTCCTTCTTTGGGAGAGAAGAACAATGGCAGAAGCAGGTCGGGGTTTTCTTGAAGAAATGAGGAACAAGATGAGGGAGAAGCGAGTTGGGTAGAGAGGAAGCTGAGAGAGAAGAGTGAAATGATGGTTGCTTCGTCCGTCCAACTTACTGCTGGAAAGGAGGGGGTTTTGTGATTTGACGGCTCATTGGGCATTACTGCGGCGCTTCGATCGGGGTAGTCTACCGTCACTCTACTACGGAGTAATTTAGTGCATGGCTGGTGGACCCCGATGCTGGTTGTCCCACACGTCGGCGAAAGTGAGTAATTTAGTGCATGGCTGGAGGAGGATCCGCATGGTAGAGCGTGTCCACTGTTTTTCTGAAGAAAAAAATGATTACAGCAAGCGTTTCCACTCTTACGACGGAGGAGTGCGAAACACGGCAGCCACTTGAACATACACAGTGCTCCTACTACTAGGCATGTGCAGTGGTTCATACGTCAGTACTACATAATCTTGTTGCTAGTGTAGTAAGATATGATGACAACAAATGATGTTGTGCACATGTCAACTATATGAACAATAATGTAGTAACATAGTACCGCTTTCTCGACTGTCCGGTCGAGAATGAACGGTGAGATCAATGTTAACAGAACTAGGTCTACAGCGCACGGAGAGTACGGTGCTACAGTACTCCATGAAACATGAACCATATGAAGCACGAATAGTGTTAGGCAGGGTGTATGAAGGGTGCACGGGATGGGAGCAAAAGTTCCCTTCTCGACCCACTTTTGGGTGTTTGGCAGAGTGCATGAAGGGTGCATGAGTCCACACTAGTAGGTTAACACAAATACACGAAGAGGAAACAACTATATTGAGATGAGAATGCAACCAAACACACCCACACGCTTTGTGCTACAGTGACTGATCTGCATCGTCTGAGTTTGATCCAACGGTCATGTTGCGCCGAGACATGGACATGCCCATGTAGAGGGCGCCTAAACACCACCGAAGTCCCTCTGCTTCTCGAGGCGCACAACGTTGGTGATGCAGGGGGCAAAATGGCTGAAAGGCAATGCAATCTACGGGAAGGCGGAGGGAGCCAGCCAAGGAGCGGGGAATCTTTTGGTTTTCACCATGGTAAAACACCAGTTGACGACTTCTCACATCAGGGAGCAGTGGGTTTTACAGGCGGAGTCATCGTGATTAATTGCTGCCGCGCCTGCTCCCGTCAATCAAAAAAATAAAAATCCTGCCGCGCCTGGTCGTGTCAATCAAAAAATTAAAAATCCTGCCGCACTCAAACACTAGAGCAACGCCGCGGTGGATATTTAAATTTACTTGTCGACAAGTAGATAAAAAAGGGGTGAAAAAACAAATGTGGCGGCGGCCTAGCTAATCGGTCGAACTAGCCCAACTTGCTAGCCACCGTGCTTCACTGATGTACTCGGCGGGAAAAGTGGTCTTTCGTGATTTGACGACTCATTTACTTGCTTCGGTGAAAACGCGCGGTAGGGCGTCCCAAGTCAGGAAGAATATATGCGTGCACCACCCGGGAGGACCCCAAAACCACGCGGTAGGGTGTGCCATGTCTCGGCACAGAGGAAAAATGTGTGTGTAAAAATTTATTGTATCAGACGTAGTACCTATGGTTCGACCTCGGGACCCAGCCAGTCGGTCGAAAACACCCCACTAGCCACACAGCTTCATCATGCTAACATGGCACGGAGGATAGGTGTGGTTAGATCCGTCTCGACCAGCCACAACGTCTCTTGTTCTAGGCGATTCTTCTATTTTCCAAGCTTTTTTTTAGTTGTAATAACACCACGGCAAGCTAGCGCCGCTCTTCGTGTGTGCCCGTGCAAAGGTTAGACGATGGAGAGAAGAGAGATCGCAGACCTGGGACCCACCAGTAAGTGAGTCAATGGTCATGCACGTGTTGACGAGGCACTCCCTCTACTCTACTCAACGTAATACTGTATAAAATCAAGTTATGGGACAAAGCCAACAACCGTTGTTGTTTCAGGCTATCGACTTACGCTTTGTAGTCCAGGTTGCCAGTTCGAATCTCGTCTTTCAGATTTGTTAGTTTTAGGTCCAAATTTGATTAATGACAAGTGGGACCCCCGTGTGTTGTTCCGATATTTCAGTGTAGGATGGTTTTTTTGAACAAACACTTTGCGCGGTTAGACAAGTAACGGCACAAGTTACACGTATTTTGCAAGTTTACGAACAAAAATGACAGCGGCATAGAATATCACATCCACCCCGCAGCTTAGATGCTATGGTGATACGAGTTTTTACACCGTTGGAAGTGAGATCCAATGGCTTGGGAGTAGTCTTTGTAATTATGCGCAATTTCCAAACTCTCCAAAGGTTTTTTTGCAAATAAAACATTCAGGCCTCGTGTGTGCCGCTGCATCTTGGATCCAACGGCTCCCCGTTGCTCATATTAGGTGCTCCCCGTAGCTTAATTACCCGCTACGGTGATATGAGCATCTAGGTCGTATGATCAGTGATCAGATGGCACATGCGTAGTACTTGTACTTTCTGCGCAATTCCCAAACTCTCTCAGCCGTATATTGCAAAAACATTCAAACCTCCTACTGTGGGCCGTTAGATCTCCGTGAACTCGTATCACCATAGAATCTACGGTGCGGGAGCACCTCATATTCTCCCGTGCGAGAAAACATAAGGTGCTCTCGCAGCTTGGATGCTACGGTGATACGAGCTTCGAGGTCGTTTGATCTGAGATCCAATGGCATCTGAGCAGTCTTTGTGCTTGTAAGCAGTGGCCGAACTCTTTGGGGGCTTTTCTGCAAAAAACCATTCGAACCACCGAGGAGGTGTTGGGTCACAAATCCAACGGCTCCGAAGAGCTTGTATCACCAAAGCATCTAAGGTGTGGTAGCACATGATATTCTTACATACAGGAGAATATGATGTCCTCCTTCATCTTAGATGCTACGGTGATACGAGCTTCGAGGTCGTTGGATATGGGATCCAAGGGCATCTGAGTAGTTTTTGTACAAATTGTGTGCAATTCTCAAACTCATCAAGGTTTCCTGTAAAAATATTAAGACATCATGTGAGCTGCTATATCTCAGATCTACAAGCTCCAAGCAACTCGTATCGGCATATAGCATCTAAGGTATGGGGGCACATGATATTCTCCCGGGGAGGAGGGGTGGGGGTGCACAACCAATCGGTGGTTGGGAGGGTGGGGACAAATATAATCTAAACAACCCTAAACAGAGCTTCACAATTTTATCTAAGGTCGAGGGGGTGACCCCCGACAATCATAGCTCTGCCTAATTAAACACAACATTTGCATGTACTGTAGTACTAGACTTAATATTCATGTTTCAGTTTCATGTTCGTTTTAAATATTGAATTGAGGACCATGCATGTCTTACATTTTACTCCCTTCGTTCCTAAATATTAGTCTTTTTAGAGATTTCAAGTGGACTGGCACATACGGATGTATATAGACATATTTTAGAGTGTAGATTCACTCATTTTGCTCCGTATGTAGTCGCTTGTTGAAATCTCTAAAATACTAATATTTAGGAACAGAAGGAGTATTTTTGAATTCGTGTCATACATGCATGGTTTGGAAAAATAGATGCACTATACTTATTGGATTGTTGTTGTGTTCGTGTGTGTGTGTGTGTGTGTGTGTGGTCATATGCTTGATACTTACAAAGTTTTCTCACCTCCATATTGTTCATCTTTTAAATTTGAATTTGCATTGAAAAACTTACCAGGGATACCATGAAATGTGAAATCCACGTTGAGATCACTATATCACAAACTCACTCTAATTCAACAACTCGTCATAAATCAATTACCATGTTGAGATTAGTATTTGCAAGGAAAATACAGGCATTGTAATACACATAGATTCGTTCGGCAATTTAAAAGGTTCCTTTCGTATTCTCGAATGGTAGGACCCAACGGCGTACCAGCCAGACCTTGGCTCGTGTTGATCCTAAAAAATAAAAAAAATAAAAACCGGGCTCGTGTCCTTCTGGTGGCGTGCGTGGTACGCACATTAGGCAACCCCAACCAGTCGAGCCTCCGTGTTTCGAGTTGAAATATCTGGCGGCCAGAATTCCAGCCCTAGGAAATTCCCCTCATGTCCCCGGTCCATAATGACTACCGATGAACAACGGAGGGATGCTTTAGTAACTAGATAACGTTACCTACCGTGCCGAGCACGGTTCAATTCCCTCGGTCGCCGCTCGCCAAGGTCACCTGTCAACTGCATTGCCTAGTACTACTACTACTACACCAGGATGAGCACAGAATTGAGCCCATTTGTTCGTGCCTAGTACTTGAGTTAATATATCAGGCAATGCACTGGTACGGAGGGATTATCCTTTTGCTCTGCATATATAACTTGTCTGAAGTCTAACTAAGCTAAATGTTTGACCAAATCCTTTCTTAAGAAATACAACAAGACATATGTATGGCTTGAAAATTTATTGCATGATGCAGGTTATGATATTGTTTCGAATCCTGGATCTTAAATTTCAGAAAATCCAAAAGTGACCATAAATTCTTGAAACTGAGCATGGTCACGTGATATGGCACAAATATTACTTCGTAATGTTTTTCTTCAATTTGAGACAAGATGCTTATGACAAGTTGCACAAATGAAGAGCCAAGGTATTTTGGAACAAAGACCTGCCATGTTAAGGCGAACGCTTTCACTATTGAAACCGTGGGCATTTACGTGCCGCCACGAGTCCCGCTTCTCATCGGCAGGTGCCGTCCGAGCAAGCGTGTGAATCGACGGGACTGACAGGGAGGCGTGCGAGCAAACCGTTGTGCAGGCTCACCGGGAGGCGAGCCCTTTGACCAGGCTCCGCCGCCCACCTTCGTCCCAACTGCTCCCACTTTTAATGTCGCAGGCGCCGCAATTTAAAATCAACCCCGCACTACCCGGTATTGCTACAATCTTCTCTCTTCCTCTCCGATTCTCCTATCGTCTACCTCCATCCAGCCTGACCTAAACGTACGCCATGCCGCATCACGATGGTCTGTCCTTAGTCTTCCAGTTTCCTGAGGAAGACACCTAGCCGGAGTCTCAAGAACATAAGGCGCTTTGGGACGAGCTTGAACTGGCCTTACGGGAAGACGCCGCGCCTGTCCCCGCTCCCGTTCCGGCTCCCGTCGCCCCAACTATGCCAGCGCCCATCCCCGTGGCATTGATGGGCTGGGAGCCGCCCATTGTCGCCGAGCTTGATGCCACGGGGTTCCACGAGGTCCCCGCCGACTTTCACGCGCCCGTGCACCTGCCAGCGCATGCGCCTGCGCGTGCACTGACGCGCACGCCCATGCCGGTGCCCGTGTACCTGCCAGCGCATGCGCCTACGCGTGCACTGACGTGCGCGCCCATGCCGGTGCCCGTGCACACGAATGTCTCCGCCACGCCGTTGACAGTGCATGTCCCCGCGCGGGTGCCAGTGCCCCCCTCAGCGGCATGGATGGCCGCCGTCGACCGCTTCCTTGCACCAACGCCAGTCGCCTCCTCCCGCCATTTGACTCGCTCCGAAGTCCAGAACATTTTGGACTTCCTTGAAGCTAGGCCAACGTCCAGGAGTACGCCAACAACGGCGCAAGGCACCGCCGTCACCGTCGGTCAGTGGCCCGACGACACATAGAGCACGGCAGAGGAGCCGCTTCCCACCACAAGACGCCCCCGCCGCTGTCGCGTAATCTAAATTTGCCATGAAAAACTTTCGGATTGCCATGCTTAAAATCCGAACGTTTATCATTTCCGTTTATTTTAGATCGATCATCGTATAATTTAAAGTCGGAGTCAGACTGAACGAAATCTATGGTTTGATCGATTGAATGTTCTGCTAGAGCCGTATCAAATTAAATATAAAACGTCATCAAGCCACATGTATTCCTTGTCATCCAACAACCTAGACTGCTTCAATGTAGAGCGCTCAACACGTTTAGCGTGCAGTTAATTTCATGCCAAAAATAGTGCTAATCACATAATAACACGCAAATAATATCCTACTTAATATTCGCATGCACTTAATATACTTCCAAATTAACGTGCATTGCACGTACACACTGACTAGTGCTGCTAGCACGTGAAACTGGTGCCGTAACTTGTAAACGCGTCCAGATATGGTCAACGGCAACATCGGCCGCGAGTTCTTCGTGTTTGCCCGTGCGTCTAAACACAGAAGGGGAGGAGAGAGAAAGAGCACACATGGAACCCACCAGTAAGTGAAGGCGAATAGTACTAAAAATAATATTACATGTTATCAATTCAATAGGCTGTGGTAATATAAAACTTTATGTGAACAAAGGGAGGTACAACAAACATTGATGTTCTACGTATGTTGCCTATTGACGTGCGGCTTGAAGGCCCTGGTCGCATGTTCGATCCTCGTCCTTTATTTTTTAATTTGTATATGGGTCCAAATTTGTTTCATGACATGTGGGCCCCTCGGTGTGTAGTTTGTAGCACTTTAATTTGTGGGTCGAAATTTGTTCCATTCCAACTGGACTATCAGTGTGTAGTTTTGTAGCTTTTTTATAATAGTTAAAGAGAACAACAGAGTTTTTTGCAATAATACCATGGTGTGACGTTGAAGGCGAGAAAGGACGTGCGAGAGAGCGTGATAACCCACAAGTATAGGGGATCGCAACAGTTTTCGAGGGTAGAGTATTCAACCCAAATTTATTGATTCGACACAAGGGGAGCCAAAGAATATTCTCAAGTATTAGCAGTTGAGTTGTCAATTCAACCACACCTAGATAACTTAATATCTGCAGCAAAGTGTTTAGTAGCAAAGTAATATGGAAGTAACGGTAACGGTAGCAAAAGTAATATTTTTGGGTTTTGTAGTGATTGTAACAGTAGCAACGGAAAAGTAAATAAGCGGAGAACAATATGTGAAAAGCTCGTAGGCATTGGATCGGTGATGGAGAATTATGCCGGATGCGGTTCATCATGTAACAGTCATAACATAGGGTGACACAGAACTAGCTCCAATTCATCAATGTAATGTAGGCATGTATTCCGAATATAGTCATACATGCTTATGGAAAAGAACTTGCATGACATCTTTTATCCTACCCTCCCGTGGCAGCGGGGTCCTAGCGGAAACTAAGGGATATTAACGCCTCCTTTTAATAGAGTACCGGACCAAAGCATTAACACATAGTGAATACATGAACTCCTCAAACTACGGTCATCACCGGGAGTGGTCCCGATTATTGTCACTTCGGGGTTGCCGGATCATAACACATAGTAGGTGACTATAGACTTGCAAGATAGGATCAAGAACTCACATATATTCATGAAAACATAATAGGTTCAGATCTGAAATCATGGCACTCGGGCCCTAGTGACAAGCATTAAGCATAGCAAAGTCATAGCAACATCAATCTCAGAACATAGTGGATACTAGGGATCAAACCCTAACAAAACTAACTCGATTACATGATAAATCTCATCCAACCCATCACCGTCCAGCAAGCCTACGATGGAATTACTCACGCACGGCGGTGAGCATCATGAAATTGGTGATGGAGGATGGTTGATGATGACGACGGTGACGGATTCCCCTCTCCGGAGCCCCGAACGGACTCCGGATCAGCCCTCCCGAGAGAGTTTAGGGCTTGGCGGCGGCTCCGTATCGTAAAACGTGATGAATCCTTCTTTTTGATTTTTTTCTCCCCGAACACAAATATATGGAGTTGGAGTTGAGGTCGGTGGAGCTCCAGGGGCCCACGAGGCAGGGGCGCGCCCAAGGGGGGTAGGCACGCCCCCCACCCTCGTGGCAAGGGTGTGGGCCCCTTGACCTTGATTCTGTCGCCAGTATTTTTAATATTTTCCAAAAATAAGCTCCGTGGAGTTTCAGGTCATTTCGAGAACTTTTGTTTCTGCACATAAATAACACCATGGCAATTCTGCTGAAAACAGCGTCAGTCCGGGTTAGTTCCATTCAAATCATGCAAGTTAGAGTCCAAAACAAGGGCAAAAGTGTTTGGAAAAGTAGATACGACGGAGACGTATCAACTCCCCCAAGCTTAAACCTTTGCTTGTCCTCAAGCAATTAAGTTGACAAACTGAAAGTGATAAAGAAAAACTTTTACAAACTCTGTTTGCTCTTGTTGTTGTAAATATGTAAAGCCAGCATTCAAGTTTTCAGCAAAGATTATAACTAACCATATTCACAATAACACTTAGGTCTCATGTTTACTCATATCAATGGCATAATCAACTAGCGAGCAATAATAATAAATCTCGGATGACAACCCTTTCTCAAAACAATCATGATATGATATAACAAGATGGTATCTCTCTAGCCCTTTTTGAGACCGCAAAACATAAATGCATAGCACCTTTAAAGCTCAAGGACTGACTAAACATTGTAATTCATGGTAAAAGAGAACCAGTCATACCCAATATAAATTAATAGTAATGGATGCAAATGACAGCGGTGCTCTCCAGCTGGTGCTTTTTAATAAGAGGGTGATGTGTAACATCCCAAATTTTCAATTTGGAATGTTATACATTAGATCATCATTGCATAGCATATTTTATTGCATTTTGGCAAATCCTCGATAAATCCTAAGCAACTCAAGGACCCTCGGAGAGAGTTGGGGATTTTCCCGATTTTTCATATTTGATTTTCATCAAATAATAAAATGAGGATTTTGGTTTTAATTATTTTCTCTCCGGAAAAATATTTCACATTAAAATAAATGAGAGGAGAAAATATGACTTCTCCAAAACAATTGAAATATTGGAGGAAAAATATTAAAATCATATATTGGATTTTATTCGGATTTTATTTGCAATTTTACTTGCATTAAAAAATTGCACGTTTTCAAAACTGCATTTTTGGGTCAAAAACAATGTTCACCTTGTTCTAATTAATTTTATTAGACGGGGAAAATTTGTTTTATCATTTTTGGATTTTTATTTACTTTTTTGCGATTTTTTTTAGATTCGGCGGAATATTTAAAAAAAAACCCCGCGCCCGACCGGTCCGAGGCCCAGCCGAGCCGGCCGGCCCACCTCCCTCGTCTCCCTCGCGCGCACGCAGCCGCCGCCGCGCCCGAGTCCGCCTGGAGCACGGCCGCCGCCGCCTTGCCCCCTCCCCCACGCCACCAGCCCCCCTCTCTTATAAGCCGCCGCCGCCCCCCCCTTCATCCCGTCCCTGCCCCAAGCCGACCCCGCCAGAGCCGCAGCGCCGCCGCCCGAGCCCGCCGCCCCACTCGCCGTGCGCCGCCGCCGACGCCGTCCCTCGCCGCCGACGCCGTCCCTCGCCGCCCAGCTCCCCGCCCGAGCCCCACCGCCCCAAGCCGCCCTCGCCGAGCCCCGCCGGAGTCTCGCCGACCCCACCGGAGCCCGTCCCGACGAGGTACCGAGCCGCCGCCGTTTGCCGGTTTTCTAAAAAAACCGTTCGTTTTTTTTCTAAACCCTAGATCGGTTTATTTTTTTCGGTTTTATTATTTAGTGAACGTTCACCGACCCGTTCGTTTTAACGAACGTTTTCGTCGGATTTTCGCTGTTAATGAACGTTCGTTCGTTTAATCGTTCGTCAGTTTTCTTTTTTGTCAGATTTTTCCACGATTTTCCAGATCCCGATTCCTGATCGGATCTTCGTTTTCGTTTAACTTTTCGCTCGTTTATCGGAATCAGGCGATTCAAGCGCCTAGAGTTTCGTCTCGAAATTCTCTTTCCTTTTAACCCACTCAAACAAGCTTTTGCTACTGTAAAATTTGACCTAGATCCAGATTAGTAAACGAAGCTTGTTTCTTTCGCCGTTTGACTTTCGTTGCTTCGTTCGATTTGATTCTTTTTGCAAACCTGAGTTCTTACGTTGAACTTTCTGGTTGTATCTTTTATTCGAGTTTTACCTGTGCATTAGATGAGTACTTATTGTTTGCTTGTTTGTTTGTGATAGAGAACTGGAGTGCGCCGCTTGTTACTTCGAATCTCTAGGTTTCGCGGATCATCAGCAAGGCAAGTAACACTTTGATCATACTTTTCCATACCCAGTTTTTATTGCATTAGATCAATCCTCAAACATTGCATGGTTAGGATCTAATTAAATTGTGGGTATCGGGAAGTAGTTGAGGTAGTACCTATTACCTGTTTTATTTATCAAACCCTTGGGAGTTACTTCTACGTTGCTTATATTGCCATGCTATGCTCGTAGACGTGGATTGGGTTTGAGAGATATTCATGACAGATGTGAGATTGTTAATAATGGTTTACTTAAGGTGGCAACTAAAACTCACATCTGGGTGGATTGAGGCACCTGGGGAACCCAGTGCTGCCTGTTTTTTTGGATATCCCGGGGTACCCGTGTGATCATCCTATGGACCGCCACCCAGGCTAAAAGGGATCATGAGATTTTTCATGCTAGAAACTTCCGTGTGCAGCCACAAGCTATTATGGGCTCTAGCATAGTTGATTAAGTTGTGTGAGCTCTTGAAGAGGTAGACTAGCAGATGTAGGGGATGTAGGTGGTACGGTCTACCCGGAGTAGAGAGTTAACGCTTCTGAAAGACTGTGTCTCGGTCATCCGTTTCTCAAACATCATGCAGTGCGAGAATCAAGCGGAGGCGATCGAGTCTTGTGGGGAAAAGTGCGCAAACCTCTGCAGAGTGTACAAACTAATCATGGTTAGCCGTGTCCCCGGTTATGGACAACTTGAGTATCTAGTACCTGGATTATCATGTGAATCTCATCACCATGTTACTTTAATTAATTTTGTTGGGTTAATGATGACACTTAATTGGGATTGAGTTGGAGGTACCTTCTCAATGTTTAACAACCACCATGATAGTTAAACATAACTTATTCCTTTGCAGTAGGGAAAAATTGGCTTTTCGCAAAACTGTAACCATAGAGCTTTCCACCAGCCATATATGCATGTAGTATAGCATTATTATGTTCATTATTCTCTATGTGTTATATTGCCAGCATATTCCATGTGCTGACCCGTTTTCGGGCTGCAACGTTTCATGTTGCAGACTTTTCAGACGACGAGTAAGGTGCCTTAGGTCGTGGTCTTATACTCAGTGATGCCGTTGGAGTTGATGGACTCACTTATCTTCGAAGCCTTCCGCTGTTATCGTTTTTAGATGGCCTTAAGCCATATTTATCATACTTATTCTCTTTTGAGATATTCATTGTAATAAGTGTGTGATTGCTACTCTGTTATAAATCCTCCATTTGTACTGTGCGTGTCAGCATTACTGATCCAGGGATGACACTGGTGCACAGCAGCACAGACTGTTTGAGGTCTGGTCGCTACAAAGGTGGTATCAGAGCACACGCTGACTGTAGGACACGACCACTAAGCTTAAACCCTAGAACACTTCTCTCTTCTCATTTCTGACCCCTCTCCACTTTCTACTCTTTTAGGAATGGCGGATGCAAGGAGCAAGTTCATGCAACCAGATGAAGATACGCCTTTTGGACGTCACTTGAAGGAAGTCACTAAGTACTTGAACATAGGAATACCAAGCATCACCGGAACCTACAACGCCACATTACCTGAAGAGGAGAGCTGGAAGATTCAAGTTCAAGTTCCAGGAAGGACGTTTGCGCCAGTTACTGAACCTATAAGATTGGCTTTTGAAGCACCAACCTGGAGTTTAGGGAAGAGCATGGCAGCCCACATCGCTATGGGACGCATTGGAGAAGTCTACCACAGGGAGCTTAAGGATACTATTTATCAGATTTGTGGACGCCGAGACGAGCAATGGGAGATGATCAGCACCAAGAAGGATGGATCAATTGCAGCTTTCATCCAGGAGCAAAACCAACACATTCGTCGCCAGGAGAACTAGATGTGCTCAGACAAGATAGAGCTGAAGAAGGCATTGACGAAGATCAAGGAGCTGGAGGAAGAACTCCAGGCTACACACGAGGATTATCTGGAGGAAATCATCGCACTAGTAGGGAAGAATGACGACCTGGAGAAGAAGATTGGAGTATTCATGGGAAATCCAATGTCAAAAGTAGAAGATGACGAATGCGCTTGCCCGGATAACTACATCATCATCGACGACACCGACTCGGACCCCAGTGCAGATGACTTTGTTGATGAAGCTGGAGCAGATATCATGGAGTCTTCAACTGATCAGAATTTCTAGTAGACCACCATATCAGTAGTAGTTTTCCCCCATTTAATAGTATAGTTCAAGCACTTTGTAACGCTAGTTAGATCGATTGTATGCCTTGTTTGAATTGATTGAGTGATATTGATTGTATTTGTCTCATGAGCATATGGGTAGTGTTTCCTCTCTAGACCTCATTCTATTCTTAACTCTCATCTTTTCTAACCCATCAGATGCCTCCGAGACGCGACACCGGATTTGTTTTCCCACCAGAGATCACTCAGTTGATTCAGCAACAGAATGCCCTGATGCAAGTGTTGGTACAGAACCAAGGCAACAACAACAACAACAACCCACCACCTCCACCTGTTGATCACTTAGCCCGTTTCTTGAGGCTAAATCCGCCGGTGTTTTCCAGCAGCACCGAGCCGATTGTTGCAGATGATTGGCTCCGCAAAGTTGGAAGGGAGTTGGCCACTGCAGGATGCACAGATGCGGAAAGAGTGCGTTTTGCCGCACATCAGCTTGATGGACCCGCAGCATCATGGTGGGAGAATTACACAGCCACACACCCTATTGACACTGTCACATGGGACCAGTTTCAGCAAGCTTTCCGTACAGCTCATGTTTCAGCAGGAGCTATGGCTATGAAGAAGCGTGAGTTTCGCAACCTACGCCAAGGAGGACGCACCGTAGGCCAGTATGTGGAGGATTTCAGTAAGTTAGCACGTTATGCACCAGATGACGTTGCTACAGATGCAGCCAAGCAGGAGAAGTTTTTGGAAGGACTGAATGATGAGCTGAGCATGCAGCTAATGGTAGCAACCTTCAACAACTACCAGGAGTTGGTAGATAGAGCACTCATGATTGAAGGGAAGCAGCAGCAGATTGAAAACCGTAAGAGGAAGTATGGACAAGGGAAGTACAATTCTGGAGCTCAGCAGAAGCCACGTTTTGCCCCGAAACCAGGAGGGCAGTTTCAACATACCCATGGAGGAAGTAGTTCGCACAACCATAATGGCTCCAAGAATGGTAATGGGAATGGAGGAAGCAACGGACAGAACCGCACCAACCCATCTACCCCAGCCAAGAGGGATCTAAGCCACATTAATTGTTTCAAGTGCCAGAAGACTGGACACTATGCAAATGATTGTCCTGAAGCCCAGAATGGAAATGGCAATGGAAGCTCTGGGAAGAAGCCGAACCCTTTCAATAAAGGACATGTGAACCACGTGAGCGTGGAAGAGGTTGAAGCACAGCCTGATGCAGTAATAGGTAAGTTTATGGTTAAGTCATTTACTGCACTCGTTCTTTTTGATACTGGCGCATCGCATTCATACATATCAAGGGGATTTGTGGATAAGTATAAACTGCCAACCCAAGCCCTTAGGTCACCCATGTTAGTAACCTCGCCAGGAGCAGAGTATATGGCTAGTTTATGGTGTGAACGGTTACCGTTAAGGATTGGTAACTACCTGTTTCCCTCAGACCTAATAATATTGGAATCGCAAGGATTGGATGTGATATTAGGCATGGATTGGTTATCAAAGTATGGAGGGAACATTGATTGTGCCAGTAAGTCGATTATGCTTACCACCCCGGAAGGAAGAAGGATCAAGTATGTATCCCGGCATGTGCCAAAGAGGACTCAAGTGAATTCCTTATCAGGAGTTGTACAGGAGGAGGTACCAGTGGTGAAGGATTACCCGGATGTATTTCCAGAAGAGTTGCCAGGCATGCCACCAGATAGAGACATTGAGTTCTTGATTGAACTTTTGCCAGGCACAGGGCCAATATCTAAGAGACCGTACAGGATGCCCGCAAAAGATTTGGAGGAAATTAAGAAGCAGATTAAGGAGTTATTGGATAAAGGCTATATTCGCCCAAGTTCGTCACCTTGGGGATCACCAGTACTTCTAGTGGAGAAGAAAGATGGATCGTTGAGGATGGTTGTTGATTACCGTGGATTGAATGAAGTGACCATCAAAAACAAGTACCCACTGCCGATGATCAATGATTTGTTTGACCGCTTACAAGGAGCTAAAGTATTTTCCAAGATCGATCTACGATCAGGATACCATCAGTTAAAGATTCGAGAGCAGGATATACCTAAGACGGCCTTTACCACCAGATATGGGCTATATGAGTATACCGTTATGTCATTTGGTCTGACTAACGCACCTGCCTATTTCATGAACCTGATGAACAAAGTGTTTATGGAGTTTTTGGATAAGTTCGTCGTGGTGTTCATAGACGATATTTTAGTCTTTTCCAAGAATGAAGAAGAGCATAAGGAGCATTTGCGTTTGGTACTTGAGAAGCTCAGAGAACATCAGTTATACGCCAAGTTCAGCAAATGTGAATTTTGGCTGAAGGAAGTTGGATTCCTCGGACATGTTATATCTGGAGAAGGAATAGCAGTAGACCCCGCCAAAGTTGACACGGTAACAAGTTGGGAATCACCCACGTCAGTTGGAGAGATCCGGAGTTTCCTTGGACTTGCAGGATACTACCGGAGGTTTATTGAGAATTTCTCAAAGATTGCAAAACCCATGACTGAGCTATTAAAGAAGGACACCAAGTTCAATTGGACTGAGGAATGTGAAGCTAGTTTCCAAGAATTGAAGAAACGATTGGTTACATCACCAGTGTTGATTCTGCCAGATCAACGCAAGGATTATGAAGTTTATTGCGACGCTTCTCGTCGAGGACTTGGAGCAGTGCTTATGCAGGAAGGAAGAGTTGTGTCATATGCTTCACGACAACTTAAACCCCATGAGAAGAATTATGCCACGCATGATTTGGAATTAGCAGCCGTAGTGCATGCGTTGAAGACATGGAGACATTTTCTCATCGGAAACCATTGTGAGGTGTACACGGATCACAAGAGTTTGAAGTACATTTTCACGCAGAAGGAGTTAAATCTCAGACAGAGGAGATGGTTGGAGCTTATTAAGGACTATGATATGAGATTGCATTATCACCCAGGGAAGGCTAACGTAGTAGCAGATGCGTTGAGCCGCAAGAGCCATGTCAACACCCTCATGACAGGAGAGTTACCTCAGGAGTTAGCCGAGGACCTTCGCGAGCTATGTTTGGAGATAGTCCCAAGAGGCTATTTAGCGACATTGGAGATTCAGTCTACCTTGATGGAAAAGATCAGAGAAGCTCAGAAGACAGACAAGGAGATTGATGAGATAAAGGAAAAGATGAGCAAAGGAAAAGCCAAGGGATTTCGTGAGGATGAGCACGATACCTTATGGTTTGAGGACCGCGTTTACGTGCCCAATGATCCGGAGATCAGGAAGTTGATTTTGCAAGAGGCCCATGATTCACCGTATTCGATTCACCCAGGAAATACCAAGATGTATTTGGATTTGAAGGATACTTTCTGGTGGACCGGAATGAAGAAGGACATTGCGGAGTATGTAGCAGTTTGTGATGTATGTCAGAGAGTGAAGGCAGAACATCAGAAGCCAGCAGGATTGCTACAACCATTGCCAATACCCGAATGGAAGTGGGATAAAATAGGCATGGATTTTATCACGGGATTGCCCAGGACTCGTTCAGGCTATGACTCAATATGGGTTGTAGTCGACCGTTTGACGAAAGTAGCTCATTTCATTCCAGTGAAGACCACTTACACCAGTGCTAAGTTGGCAAAGATATACATGACCAGGATCGTATGTTTGCATGGAGTTCCGAGGACCATTGTATCAGACAGAGGAACCCAGTTTACCTCAAAGTTTTGGAAGCAGTTACATGAAACATTGGGAACCAGGCTAGAATTTAGTACAGCCTTTCACCCACAGACAGATGGACAGACCAAGAGAGTCAATCAGATTTTGGAGGACATGTTGAGACCTTGTGCACTAGATTATGGATCTAGTTGGGACGACAATTTGCCATATGCAGAGTTTTCTTACAACAACAGTTATCAAACCAGTTTGAAGATGGCCCCTTTCGAAGCTTTGTACGGAAGGAGGTGTAGAACACCGTTGTTATGGGACAAAGTTGGACACCGTCAGTTGTTTGGACCAGATTTGATTAAGGAGTCTGAACTGAAAGTGAGGTTGATTCGCGATAGGCTCAAGGTAGCCCAGTCCAGGCAGAAGAGTTATGCGGATTCAAAACGTAAGGAGACAGTTCACGAAGTCGGAGACAGAGTTTATTTGCGAGTATCGCCACTTCGAGGAGTAAAGCGCTTTGGAGTTAAGGGAAAGCTAGCGCCCCGTTTTATTGGACCACACAAAGTTTTGGAACGTATGGGAGAAGTTGCCTACAAGCTGGAATTGCCTGAAGGATTGTCAGGAGTTCATGATGTATTTCACGTTTCCCAGTTGAAGAAGTGCCACGCAGAGATGGCTTAGATACCACTGAGAGATACAGTGCCACTGGAAGCGATTCAGCTGGAAAGTGATTTGACCTATGAGGAGAAACCCATAAAGATTCTTGAATATGCCAGCCGAGTTACCCGCAGTAAGGTTATCAAGTTTTGCAAAGTCCAGTGGAGTCACCATACGGAAGATGAAGCCACCTGGGAGCAAGAGGAAGATCTACGGAAGGACCACTCTCACCTATTTTCTAGCCAACCCGAATCTCGAGGGCGAGATTCATCTTAAGGGGGTAGGTTTGTAACATCCCAAATTTTCAATTCGGAATGTTATACATTAGATCATCATTGCATAGCATATTTTATTGCATTTTGGCAAATCCTCGATAAATCCTAAGCAACTCAAGGACCCTCGGAGAGAGTTGGGGATTTTCCCGATTTTTCATATTTGATTTTCATCAAATAATAAAACGAGGATTTTGGTTTTAATTATTTTCTCTCCGGAAAAATATTTCACATTAAAATAAATGAGAGGAGAAAATAGGACTTCTCCAAAACAATTGAAATATTGGAGGAAAAATATTAAAATCATATATTGGATTTTATTTGCAATTTTACTTGCATTAAAAAATTGCACGTTTTCAAAACTGCATTTTTGGGTCAAAAACAATGTTCACCTTGTTCTAATTAATTTTATTAGACGGGGAAAATTTGTTTTATCATTTTTGGATTTTTATTTATTTTTCTGCGATTTATTTAGATTCGGCGGAATATTTAAAAAAACCCGCGCCCGACCGGGCCGAGGCCCAGCCGAGCCGGCCGGCCCACCTCCCTCGTCTCCCTCGCGCGCACGCAGCCGCCGCCGCGCCCGAGTCCGCCTGGAGCACGACCGCCGCCGCCTTGCCCCCTCCCCCACGCCACCAGCCCCCCCTCTCTTATAAGCCGCCGCCCCCCCCCACCCCGTCCCCGCCCCAAGCCGACCCCGCCGGAGCCGCAGCGCCGCCGCCCGAGCCCGCCGCCCCGCTCGCCGTGCGCCGCCGCCGACGCCGCCCCTCGCCGCCCAACGGCCCGGCCGAGCCCCGCCGGAGCCTCGCCGACCCCGCCGGAGCCCGTCCCGAAGAGGTACCGAGCCGCTGCCGTTTGCCGGTTTTCTAAAAAAACCGTTCGTTTTTTTCTAAACCCCAGATCGGTTTATTTTTTTCGGTTTTCTTATTTAGTGAACGTTCACCGACCCGTTCGTTTTAACGAACGTGTTCGTCGGATTTTCGCTGTTAACGAACGTTCGTTCGTTTAATCGTTCGTCAGTTTTCTTTTTTGTCAGATTTTTCCGTGATTTTCCAGATCCTGATTCCTGATCGAATCTTCATTTTCGTTTAACTTTTCGCTCGTTTATCGGAATCAGGCGATTCAAGCGCCTAGAGTTTCGTCTCGAAATTCTCTTTCCGTTTAACCTACTGAAACAAGTTTTTGCTACTGTAAAATTTGACCTAGATCCAGATTAGTAAACGAAGCTTGTTTCTTTCGCCGTTTGACTTTCGTTGCTTCATTCGATTTGATTCTTTTTGCAAACCGGAGTTCTTAAGTTGAACTTTCTGGTTGTATCTTTTATTCGAGTTTTACCTGTGCATTAGATGAGTACTTATTGTTTGCTTGTTTGTTTGCGATAGAGTACCCGGAGTGCGCCGCTTGTTACTTCGAATCTCTAGGTTTCGCGGATCATCAGCAAGGCAAGTAACACTTTGATCATACTTTTCCATACCTAGTTTTTATTGCATTAGATCAATCCTCAAACATTGCATGGTTAGGATCTAATTAAATTGTGGGTATCGGGAAGTAGTTGAGGTAGTACCTATTACCTGTTTGATTTATCAAACCCTTGGGAGTTACTTCTACGTTGCTTATATTGCCATGCTATGCTCGTAGACATGGATTGGGTTTGAGAGATATTCATGACAGATGTGAGATTGTTAATAATGTTTTACTTAAGGTGGCAACTAAAACTCACATCTGGGTGGATTAAGGCACCTGGGGAACCCAGTGCTGCCTGTTTTTTTGGATATCCCGGGGAACCCGTGTGATCATCCTATGGACCGCCACCCAGGCTAAAAGGGATCATGAGATTTTTCATGCTAGAAACTTTCGTGTGCAGCCACAAGCTATTATGGGCTCTAGCATAGTTGATTAAGTTGTGTGAGCTCTTGAAGAGGTAGACTAGCAGATGTAGGTGGTACGGTCTACTCGAAGTAGAGAGTTAACGCTTCTGAAAGACTGTGTCTCGGTCATCCGTTTCTCAAACATCATGCAGTGCGAGAATCAAGCGGAGGCGATCGAGTCTTGTGGGGAAAAGTGCGCAAACCTCTGCAGAGTGTACAAACTAATCATGGTTAGCCGTGTCCCCGGTTATGGACAACCTGAGTATCTAGTACCTGGATTATCATGTGAATCTCATCACCATGTTACTTTAATTAATTTTGTTGGGTTAATGATGACACTTAATTGGGATTGAGTTGGAGGTACCTTCTCAATGTTTAACAACCACCAAGATAGTTAAACATAACTTATTCCTTTGCAGTAGGGAAAATTGGCTTTTCGCAAAACTGTAACCATAGAGCTTTCCACCAGCCATATATGCATGTAGTATAGCATTATTATGTTCATTATTCTCTATGTGTTATATTGCCAGCATATTCCATGTGCTGACCCGTTTTCGGGCTGCAACGTTTCATGTTGCAGACTTTTCAGACGATGAGTAAGGTGCCTTAGGTCGTGGTCTTATACTCAGTGATGCCGTTGGAGTTGATGGACTCACTTATCTTCGAAGCCTTCCGCTGTTATCGTTTTTAGATGGCCTTAAGCCATATTTATCATACTTATTCTCTTTTGAGATATTCATTGTAATAAGTGTGTGATTGCTACTCTGTTATAAATCCTCCATTTGTACTGTGCGTGTCAGCATTACTGATTCAGGGATGACACTGGTGCACAGCAGCACAGACTGTTTGAGGTTTGGTCGCTACATGATGACTCAACATAAAAGTAAATAGATAGGCCCTTCACAGAGGGAAGCAGGGATTTGTAGAGGTGCCAGAGCTCGATTTTAAAGCAGAGATAAATAATATTTTGAGAGGCATACTTTCATTGTCAACATAACAACTAAGAGATGGCGATATCTTCCATGCTACACACATTATAGGCGGTTCCCAAACGGAATGGTAAAGTTTATACTCCCCCTCCACCAACAAACATCAATCCATGGCTTGCTCGAAACAACGAGTTCCTCCAACTAACAACCGTCTCGGGGGAGTTTTGTTTGCAATTATTTTGATTTGATTTGCATAAAGCATGGGACTGGGCATCCCGGTGACCAGCCATTTTCTCGTGAGTGAGGAGCGGAGTCCACTCCTCTTGAGAATAACCCGCCTAACATGGAAGATACGGACAGCCCTAGTTGATACATGAGCTATTCGAGCATACAAAACGGAATTTCATTTGAAGGTTTAGAGTTTGGCACATACAAATTTACTTGGAACGGCAGGTAGGTACCGCATATAGGAAGGTATAGTGGACTCATATGGCATAACTTTGGGGTTTAAGGAATTGGGTGCACAAGCAGTATTCCCACTTAGTACAAGTGAAGGCAAGCAAAATACTGGGAAGCGACCAACTAGAGAGCGACAACAGTCATGAACATGCATTAAAATTAATGAACATTGAGTGCAAGCATGAGTAGGATATAATCCACCATGAACATAAATATCGTGAAGGCTATGTTGATTTGTTTCAACTACATGTGTGAACATGTGCCAAGTCAAGTCACTTGAATCATTCAAAGGAGGATACCACCCTACTATACCACATCACAACCATTTTAATAGCATGTTGGCACGCAAGGTAAACCATTATAAACTCCTAGCTAATTAAGCATGGCATAAGCAACTATAATCTCTAATTGTCATTGCAAACATGTTTATTCATAATAGGCTGAATCAGGAATGATGAACTAATCATATTTACAAAAACAAGAGAGGTCGAGTTCATACCAGCTTCTCTCATCTCAATCAGTCCATCATACATCGTCATAATTGCCTTTCACTTGCACAACCGAATGATGTGAATAATAATAATAGTGCACGTGCATTGGACTAAGCTGGAATCTGCGAGCATTCAATAAACAGGAGAAGACAAGGCAATATGGGCTCTTGGTTAAATCAACAATAATGCATATAAGAGCCACTTCAACAATTTAATCATGGTCTTCTCCTATCGACCCCCAAAGAAAAGAAAAGAAATAAAACTATTTAAACGGGAAAACTCCCAACAAGCAAAAGAAGAACGGGAAATCTTTTGGGGTTTTCTTTTTAATTATTACTACTACAGCAAGAAAGTAAACTAGCTTAAAGCTACAACTAATTTTTTTTGGTTTTCTTAAGATTTTTCAAACACACAAGAAGAAAGCATAAAAAGAAAATAAACTAGCATGGAAATTACAGTGAAAGAGTATGAGCACCGACATCTAGCAATGAGTGTGTGGACATAAAAGTAATGTCGGTGAGAAATACGTACTCCCCAAGCTTAGGCTTTTGGCCTAAGTTGGTATATTGCCACGGATGGCCTGGCGGATATCCAAAGTTGTAGTTGGGGTCGTACTGAGATCAAGAAGACTCTGATTGCCACTGGTTGGCAATCATCTCCGGATCCCACTGGTAATTAGACTGTCATGGAGGATCAAATTGTGGTTCCGACTCTGGCTCTGTGGCTGATGTAGGGTTCCAGTAGGCGTGAATGGCCGCCAGCGGAACGAGATACTGGCCTGCAGATAAATCAAACAAGGAAGGAGCAGGCAAGGTAATAGTCTCAGGATGATGTTTATCAAAGAACAATTTGTATTTAAGCTCCCTTTCCCTATTCTTTACAATAAAATCATGCGCTACCATACTCTTATAATCTAAATAAACAGTAGGCAGCAATTTTTCTTCTTTTTCATAGTGCCTAATAGGTATGTTATAGTATGCAGCAAGGCGTGAAGCATAAACACCTCCAAAGATGGGGCCCTTTGTACAGTTCAGACTTAACCGTTTGGCAATAATACCGCCCATACTAACAGAGTCGTCACGGAATAAACCATGGAACAAAATAATAATATCAGGAACACTAAGGTTTCCACAGTTTCCGCGACCAATTAAGCAACGACTAGCAAATATTGCAAAGTAGCATAAAACAGGAAAATGTATGCTAGTGATTCTTGCATCGGAAACCTTCCTAGTTTCCACTACAGTAATAGTGTCAATAAACCTGTCCACATCTTTACGATGTGGTTCCTCTAAGCTACCCTCGAAAGGTATTTTGCAAACCCTGCAAAATTCATATAGTGACATCTTCTTAACCACATCATATAAATGAAACTCTACTGAAGGAGGTGATTCCTTAGGATAATAGTAGAAGTTTTGCACAAAAGTATTGGTGAGTAAGAGATACTGTTCGCGTTGGTCGCGGAGGAAGTCGGCGAGGCCTGCATTCTCAGCCAATTCATAAAAATCATCATAAATCCCGGCTCCTCTCAAGAAATCATCGGAAGGCCATTCACACGGCCGAACCTCCGCGGTGCGAGGTAGATTATATTTTGGCCTCTCTTCTTCTTCACTTTGCTTTTCCTTCGAGCTTCGGCTCGATGAGCCCCTCAAAAATCTCTTTATTATTTTCTGAAAAATTCTGAATTTTTTTAGTAACTTCAAATAAAAGTAAACCAAACTCAACAAAATTGATAGCAACTACTCCTACAAGTGCCTAGAGCCTATATCATGCATTAGAACTACTTGGAACCATATAAATTTGACATGCAAGCTCAAGAACATGGTCACCTAGGCAGCACAAATTTGCAATGAATAAAGCACTAGAACAAAAAACTAATTGGACCAATGGAGGAGTCACATACCAAGGAACTGAAGGAAATATGCCCTAGAGGCAATAATAAAGTTATTGTTTATTTCCTTATATCATGATAAATGTTTATTATTCATGCTAGAATTGTATTAACCGGAAACATTACTTGTGTGAATATATAGACAAACAGAGTGTCACTAGTATGCCTCTACTTGACTACCTCGTAGATCAAAGATGGTTATGTTTCCTAGCCATTGACATGAGTTGTCATTTGATTAACGAGATCACATCATTAGGAGAATGATGTGATTGAATTGACCCATTCCGTTAGCTTAGCACACGATCGTTTAGTATGTTGCTATTGCTTTCTTCATGACTTATACATGTTCCTATGACTATGAGATTATGAAACTCCCGTTTACCGGAGGAACACTTTGTGTGCTACCAAACGTCACAACGTAATTGGGTGATTATAAAGGTGCTCTACAGGTGTCTCCGAAGGTACTTGTTGGGTTGGCGTATTTCGAGATTAGGATTTGTCACTCCGATTGTCGGAGAGGTATCTCTGGGCCCACTCGGTAATGCACATCACTTAAGCCTTGCAAGCATTGTAACTAATGAGTTAGTTGCGGGATGATGTATTACAGAACGAGTAAAGAGACTTGCCGGTAACGAGATTGAACTAGGTATTGAGATACCGACGATCGAATCTCGGGCAAGTAACATACCGATGACAAAGGGAACAACGTATGTTGTTATGTGGGAGCCAATATGAGCATCCAGGTTCCGCTATTGGTTATTGACCGGAGATGTGTCTCGGTCATGTCTACATAGTTCTCGAACCCGTAGGGTCCGCACGCTTAAAGTTTCGATGACAGTTATATTATGAGTTTATATGTTTTGATGTACCGAAGGTAGTTCGGAGTCCCGGATGTGATCACGGACATGACGAGGAGTCTCAAAATGGTCGAGACATGAAGATTGATATATTGGACGACTATATTCGGACACCGGAATGGTTCCGGGGGTTACCGGATATATACCAGAGTACCGGGGGTTACCAGAACCCCCCCCCCCCGCCGGGGGGGGGGGGTTAATGGGCCTACATGGGCCTTAGTGGAGAAGAGGAGGGGCGGCCAGGGCAGGCCGCGCGCCCCCTCCCCCTCTAGTCCGAATTGGACAAGGAGCGGGGGCGGCGCCCCCCTTTCCTTCTCCTCCTCCTCCTCCTTCCCCCTTCTCCTAATCCAACAAGGAAGGGAGGGAGTCCAACTCCCGGTGGGAGTAGGACTCCTCCTGGCGCTCCCCTCTCCTGGCCGGCCGCCTCTCCCCCCCTTGCTCCTTTATATACGGGGGCAGGGGGCACCCCAAAGACACAACAATTAATCATTGATCTTTTAGCCGTGTGCGGTGCCCCCCTCCACCATAGTCCACCTCGATAATATCGTAGCGGTGCTTAGGCAAAGCCCAGCGTCGGTAGAACATCATCATCGTCACCACGCCGTCGTGCTGACGAAACTCTCCCTCAACACTCGGCTGGATCGGAGTTCGAGGGACGTCATCGGGCCGAACGTGTGCTGAACTCGGAGGTGTCGTGCGTTCGATACTTGATCGGTCGGATCGTGAAGACGTACGACTACATCAACCGCGTCGTGCTAACGCTTCCTCTTTCGGTCTACGAGGGTACGTGGACACACTCTCCCCTCTCGTTGCTATGCATCACCATGATCTTGCGTGTGCGTAGGAATTTTTTTGAAATTACTACGTTCCCCAATAGTGGCATCCGAGCCTGGTTTTATGCGTAGATGTCATATGCACGAGTAGAACACAAGTGAGTTGTGGGCGATATAAGTCATACTGCTTACTAGCATGTCATACTATGGTTCGGCGGTATTGTTGGATGAAGCGGCCCGGACCGACATTACACGTACGCTTACGCGAGACTGGTTCTACCGACGTGCTTTGCACACAGGTGGTTGGCGGGTGTCAGTTTCTCCAACTTTAGTTGAACTGAGTGTGGCTACGTCCGGTCCTTGGGAAGGTTAAAAAAGCACCAACTTGACAAACTATCGTTGTGGTTTTGATGCGTAGGTAAGAATGGTTCTTGCTCAGCTCGTAGCAGCCACGTAAAATTTTGCAACAACAAAGTAGAGGACGTCTAACTTCTTTTTGCAGGGCATGTTGTCATGTGATATGGTCAAGGCATGATGCTAAATTTTATTGTATGAGATGATCATGTTTTGTAACCGAGTTATCGGCAACTGGCAGGAGCCATATGGTTGTTGCTTTATTGTATGCAATGCAATCGCCCTGTAATGCTTTACTTTATCACTAAGCGGTAGCGATAGTCGTAGAAGCATAAGATTGGCGAGACGACAATGATACTACGATGAAGATCAAGGTGTCGCGCCGGTGACGACGGTGATCATGACGGTGCTTCGGAGCTGGAGATCACAAGCACAAGATGATGATGGCAATATCATATCACTTATATTGATTGCATGTGATGTTTATCTTTTATGCATCTTATCTTGCTTTGATTGACGGTAGCATTATAAGATGATCTCTCACTAAATTATCAAAGTATAAGTGTTCTCCCTGAGTATGCACCGTTGCGAAAGTTCTTCGTGCTGAGACACCACGTGATGATTGGGTGTGATAGGCTCTACGTTCAAATACAACGGGTGCAAAACAGTTGCACACGCGGAATACTCAGGTTAAACTTGACGAGCCTAGCATATAACAGATATGGCCTCGGAATACGGAGACCGAAAGGTCGAGCGTGAATCATATAGTAGATATGATCAACATAGTGATGTTCACCATTGAAACTACTCCATCTCACGTGATGATCGGACATGGTTTAGTTGATTTGGATCACGTGATCACTTACAGGATTGGAGGGATGTCTACCTAAGTGAGAGTTCTTAAGTAATATGATTAATTGAACTAAAATTTATCATGAACTTAGTACCTGATAGTATTTTGCTTGTCTATGTTGATTGTAGATAGATGGCCCATGCTGTTGTTCCGTTGAATTTTAATGCGTTCCTTGAGAAAGCAAAGTTGAAAGATGATGGTAGCCATTACACGGACTGGGTCCGTAACTTGGGGATTATCCTCATTGCTGCACATAATAATTACGTCCTGGAAGCACCGCTGGGTACCAGACCTGCTGCAGGAGCATCACCAGATGTTATGAACGTCTGGCAGAGCAAAGCTGATGACTACTCGATAGTTCAGTGTGCCATGCTTTACGGCTTAGAACCGGGACTTCAACGACGTTTAGAACGTCATGGAGCATATGAGATGTTCCAGGAGTTGAAGTTAATATTTCAAGCAAATGCCCGGATTGAGAGATATGAAGTCTCCAATAAGTTCTACAACTGTAAGATGGAGGAGAATAGTTCTGCCAGTGAGCATATACTCAAAATGTCTGGGTATAACAATCACTTGATTCAACTGGGAGTTAATCTTCCAGATCATAGCGTCATTGACAGAATTCTTCAATCACTGCCACCAAGCTACAAGAGCTTTGTGATGAACTATAACATGCAAGGGATGGATAAGACGATTCCCGAGCTCTTCGCAATGCTAAAGGCTGCGGAGGTAGAAATCAAGAAGGAGCATCAAGTGTTGATGGTCAATAAGACCACCAGTTTCAAGAAAAAGGGCAAAGGGAAGAAGAAGGGGAACTTCAAGAAGAACAGCAAACAAGTTGCTGCTCAAGAGAAGAAACCCAAGTCTGGACCTAAGCCTGAGACTGAGTGCTTCTACTGCAAGCAGACTGGTCACTGGAAGCAGAATTGCCCCAAGTAGTTGGCGGATAAGAAGGATGGCAAGGTGAACAAAGGTATATGTGATATACATGTTATTGATGTGTACCTTACTAATGCTCACAATAGCACCTGGGTATTTGATACTGGTTCTGTTGCTATTTTGCAACTCGAAACAAGGACTACGGATTAAGCGAAGATTGGCTAAGGACGAGGTGACGATGCGCGTGGGAAATGGTTCCAAAGTCGATGTGATCGCGGTCGGCGCGCTACCTCTACATCTACCTTCGGGATTAGTTTTAGACCTGAATAATTGTTATTTGGTGCCAGCGTTGAGCATGAACATTATATCTGGATCTTGTTTGATGCGAGACGGTTATTCATTTAAATCAGAGAATAATGGTTATTCTATTTATATGAGTAATATCTTTTATGGTCATGCACCCTTGAAGAGTGGTCTATTTTTGTTGAATCTCGATAGTAGTGATACACATATTCATAATATTGAAGTCAAAAGATGCAGAGTTGATAATGATAGTGCAACTTATTTGTGGCACTGCCGTTTAGGTCATATCGGTGTAAAGCGCATGAAGAAACTCCATACTGATGGACTTTTGGAACCACTTGATTATGAATCACTTGGTACTTGCGAACCGTGCCTCATGGGCAAGATGACTAAAACGCCGTTCTCCGGAACTATGGAGCGAGCAACAGATTTGTTGGAAATCATACATACAGATGTATGTGGTCCGATGAATGTTGAGGCTCGCGGCGGGTATCATTATTTTCTCACCTTCATAGATGATTTAAGCAGATATGGGTATATCTACTTAATGAAACATAAGTCTGAACCATTTGAAAAGTTCAAAGAATTTCAGAGTGAAGTTGAAAATCATCGTAACAAGAAAATAAAGTTTCTACGATCTGATCGTGGAGGAGAATATTTGAGTTACGAGTTTGGTCTTCATTTGAAACAATGCGGAATAGTTTCGCAACTCACGCCACCCGGAACACCACAGTGTAATGGTGTGTCCGAATGTCGTAATTGTACTTTACTAGATATGGTGCGATCTATGATGTCTCTTACTGATTTACCGCTATCGTTTTGGGGTTTTGCTTTAGAGACGGCTGCATTCACGTTAAATAGGACACCATCGAAATCCGTTGAGACGACGCCTTATGAACTATGGTTTGGCAAGAAACCAAAGTTGTCGTTTCTTAAAGTTTGGGGCTGCGATGCTTATGTGAAAAAGCTTCAACCTGATAAGCTCGAACCCAAATTGAAAAAATGTGTCTTCATAGGATACCCAAAAGAGACTGTTGGGTACACCTTCTATCACAGATCCGAAGGCATGACTTTTGTTGCTAAATTTGGAATCTTTCTAGAGAAGGAGTTTCTCTCGAAAGAAGGGAGTGGGAGGAAAGTAGAACTTGATAAGGTAACTGTATCTGCTCCCTTATTGGAAAGTAGTTCATCACAGAAACCGGTTCCTGTGATACCTACACCAATTAGTGAGGAAGTTAATGATGATGATCATGAAGCTTTAGATCAAGTCGTTACTGAACCTCGTAGGTCAACCAGAGTAAGATCCGCACCAGAGTGGTACGGTAATCCTGTTCTGGAAGTTATGTTACTAGACCATGACGAACTTACGAACTATGAAGAAGCGATGGTGAGCCCAGATTCCGCAAAATGGCTTGAAGCCATGAAATCTGAGATGGGATCCATGTATGAGAACAAAGTGTGGACTTTGGTTGACTTGCCCGATGATCGGCAAGCCATTGAGAATAAATGGATCTTCAAGAAGAAGACTGACGCTGACGGTAATGTTACTGTCTATAAAGCTCGACTTGTTGCAAAAGGTTTTCGACAAGTTCAAGGGATTGACTACGATGAGACCTTCTCACCTGTAGCGATGCTTAAGTCTGTCCGAATCATGTTAGCAATTGCCGCATTTTATGATTATGAAATTTGGCAAATGGATGTCAAAACTGCATTCCTGAATGGATTTCTAGAAGAAGAGTTGTATATGATGCAACCGGAAGGTTTTGTCGATCCAAAGGGAGCTAACAAAGTGTGCAAGCTCCAGCGATCCATTTATGGACTGGTGCAAGGCCTCTTGGAGTTGGAATAAACGTTTTGATAGTGTGATCAAAGCATTCGGTTTTATACAGACTTTTGGAGAAGCTTGTATTTTCAAGAAAGTGAGTGGGAGCTCTGTATCATTTCTGATATTATATGTGGATGACATATTGCTGATTGGAAATGATATAGAATTTCTGGATAGCATAAAGGGATACTTGAATAAGATTTTTTCAATGAAGGACCTCGGTGAAGCTGCTTATATATTGGGCATCAAGATCTATAGAGATAGATCAAGACACTTAATTGGACTTTCACAAAGCACATACCTTGACAAAGTTTTGAAGAAGTTCAAAATGGATCAAGCAAATAAAGGGTTCTTGCTTGTGTTACAAGGTGTGAAGTTGAGTAAGACTCAATGCCCGACCACTGCAGAAGATAGAGAGAAGATGAAAGATGTTCCCTATGCTTCAGCCATAGGCTCTATCATGTATGCAATGCTGTGTACCAGACCAGATGTGTGCCTTACTATAAGTTTAGCAGGGAGGTACCAAAGTAATCCAGGAGTGGATCACTGGACAGCGGTCAAGAAAATCCTGAAATACCTGAAAAGGACTAAGGATATGTTTTTCGTTTATGGAGGTGACAAAGAGCTCATCGTAAATGGTTACGTTGATGGAAGCTTTGACACTGATCCGGACGATTCTAAATCGCAAACCGGATACGTGTTTACATTGAACGGTGGAGCTGTCAGTTGGTGCAATTCTAAACAAAGCGTCGTGGCGGGATCTACGTGTGAAGCGGAGTACATAGCTGCTTCGGAAGCAGCAAATGAAGGAGTCTGGATGAAGGAGTTCATATCCGATCTAGGTGTCAAACCTAGTGCATCAGGTCCAATGAAAATCTTTTGTGAAAATACTGGTGCAATTGCCTTGGCGAAGGAATCCAGATTTCACAAGAGAACCAAGCACATCAAGAGACGCTTCAATTCCATCCGGGATCTAGTCCAGGTGGGAGACATAGAAATTTGCAAGATACATACGGATCTGAATGTTGCAGACCCGTTGACTAAGCCTCTTCCACGAGCAAAACATGATCAGCACCAAGGCTCCATGGGTGTTAGAATCATTACTGTGTAATCTAGATTATTGACTCTAGTGCAAGTGGGAGACTGAAGGAAATATGCCCTAGAGGCAATAATAAAGTTATTATTTATTTCCTTATATCATGATAAATGTTTACTATTCATGCTAGAATTGTATTAACCGAAAACATAATACTTGTGTGAATATATAGACAAACAGAGTGTCACTAGTATGCCTCTACTTGACTAGCTCGTTGATCAAAGATGGTTATGTTTCCTAGCCATTGACATGAGTTGTCATTTGATTATCGGGATCACATCATTAGGAGAATGATGTGATTGACTTGACCCATTCCGTTACCTTAGCACTCGATCGTTTAGTATGTTGTTATTGCTTTCTTCATGACTTATACATGTTCCTATGACTATGAGATTATGCAACTCCCGTTTACCGGAGGAACACTTTGTGTGCTACCAAACGTCACAACGTAACTGGGTGATTATAAAGGTGCTCTACAGGTGTCTCCGAAGGTACTTGTTGGGTTGGCGTATTTCGAGATTAGGATTTGTCACTCCGATTGTCGGAGAGGTATCTCTGGGCCCACTCGGTAATCACATCACTTAAGCCTTGCAAGCATTGCAACTACTGAGTTAGTTGCGGGATGATGTATTACAGAACGAGTAAAGAGACTTGCCGGTAACGAGATTGAACTAGGTATTGAGATACCGACGATCGAATCTCGGGCAAGTAACATACCGATGACAAAGGGAACAACGTATGTTGTTATGCGGTTTGACCGATAAAGATCTTCGTAGAATATGTGGGAGCCAATATGAGCATCCAGGTTCCGCTATTGGTTATTGACCGGAGACCTGTCTCGGTCATGTCTACATAGTTCTCGAACCCATAGGGTCTGCACGCTTAAAGTTTTGATGACAGTTATATTATGAGTTTATATGTTTTGATGTAACGAAGGTAGTTTGGAGTCCCGGATGTGATCACGGACATGACGAGGAGTCTCGAAATGGTCGAGACATGAAGATTGATATATTGGACGACTATATTCGGACACCGGAATGGTTCCGGGGGTTATCGGATATATACCGGAGTACCGGGGGTTACCG